>NW_027458259.1:0-55255 GCF_050624435.1 Tenrec ecaudatus | reverse complement strand
TCAACTCGGACTCATGGAGAGCCCAAGTGTGTTAGAGAAGTCCAGTCCCTAGAATTTTCCATGGCTGGGGTGGTTTTTTTTTTCCAGAGGCATATCACCAGGCCCTTCTTGGAAGGCACCTCTGGGTGAACTCAAACCTTTAACCCGTAGTTCGCAGCCTAGCTCATGAACAATACCATCCAAGGACGGTACAGTTCCTTGCAAATGGTCACCTGCAGTAGATGAACCAAGGTCAAGTAACTGCCTGAGAAACATCAACCAGAGGAAAGCAGAGTGAACCCCAGGGTTCTTGGGAAGAGGGCCAGAGAGAGAAAAAGGAGAAAACAGCTTTCTCGGGACATCAGAAAGGAGAGGACTCCACTTTGTGGATGCCATAGAACAATCCCAAGCCAAGCATGGGTGAGAAACAGACCCCACCCAAACCCAGCGGGCTGGATTCTGTCGCCAAGTGTTGAACACCAGACATGGATATGACAGAGCCGCTAGTCGTCCGTGGAAAGAAACTGCCCATTGTCTGGTAGTTTTGCAGCATTTGAACAACCAGGCCTCTGCTGCCTCTTCTGGCCTGAAATATAATTGCAGCCATAACCGCCCAGCGGTTCAATGGGTAGAACTCCCTGGGGAGGGCTAACTACCCAAATCATTTGGGAGATCATTTTAGGATTGTCCAGGAGATCTTTGGCTGTGTCTATTATATGAACGATGGTGTCTTTTTTTTTTAAAAAAAGAAACTTTTTATTGTAAGGTGGGTTAAGATTTACAGAGAAAATCAGCTTTGCATGTAACAATTTATACACGTTTTGTTATGTGACATTGATGACAATCTCCTGCAATGTAATATCACTCATGCCATTGAAACTCTGCTTCCTGTTTTCATTCACCCTTCTCCCCTAACCTTGCCTGCCTTTTGAATTTGGCCTTGGGCAAATACTGCCTATTTGCTTTTGAATGGTTGATGGTTCTGAGGAATGTGTGCTCCTCAGTGCTATGATTCATTTTGGTGTAGTTGTTCTTATCAGGTGCCATTGAGCCAGTTGCAACCCACATTGACCCTATGCCAAACAGAAAGAAACACTACCTAGCCCTGAATTATTCTCCTAATTGTTCCCAAGCTTGAGCCCCTTGTTTCAGTCACTGTCAATCCATCTCCTTAAGGGGCTTCCTCTCTTTCACTGTCCCTCTACTTCACCTGGCATGATGTCCTTCTCCAGGGACTAGTCTCTCTTAATAACATGACCAAAGTATGTGAGAGGAAGTCTCACCATCCTTGCCTTTAAGGAGCCCTCTGACCATACTTCTTCTAAGACAGATCTGTTTGTTCCCTTGGCAGTCCATGTTACTTTCAATATTCTTCACCAGCACCACAATTCAGACATATCAATTCTTCTTCAGCCTTCCTTATTCAATGTCTGACTTTCACATACTTATGAAGCAATTTAAATTACTATGGCTTGGGTAAGGTGCACCTTAGTCCTCAAAGTAAAATCCTTGCTTTTTAGCACTCTACAGACGTATTGTGCACCAAATGTATCCATATGCAATGCGTCATTTGATCTCATGATTGCAGCTTCCAAGAGCATTGATTATAGACCTCATCAAGACAAAAATCCATGACAACTTCAACAAATAACAACAAATAAAACAACAACAACAAACTTCTCTATTTATCATGGTACCTATTGATCAAGTTGTGAGCATGTGTGTCTTCTTGACATTGAGTTGTAATCCATACTGAGGGCTGCAATCTTTGATTCTCATCAGGTTCACTTTATAAACCTGTTTATTTTTCAGGGGGTTGAATTCAGTTCCAGACCTGAAGGGTGATGAAGGACCATAGTAGTGGGGATCTCACTAGTCTATCTAACCAATAAACCTCATCTTTTATCATTATTATTATTACTATTGGTAGTAGTAGTATGACTTTCAGTTTTCTTACACATTACTCCCCACTCTATCTAGGATCATGTACCATGATCCCTTTCAGAGCAGCTGTTTGTGATAGGCAGGCACCATTTAGTTCTTCTGACCTTAGCATCATAGAGGCTGAGGTACGCATAGTCCATTACTGATTTGGACTAATTGTTGCCAGGCATCTTGATTTTCTTCACTGTTATTTGCTCCAGACAGGGTGCAATAGTTTATTGTGCCAGCCTGGCCGATAAACACAAGTAGGATTAATCGAAGGGCAGAGGGATAAATGGCTTCGTGAGCCTCGCCTTGCTTGTTCTGTGCCTCAATTTAAAGGGGTACACTGCCTGTGGGATGCCTAGTTTGTGGACTGTGTCGCTGTAAGTTGAGGTCCATTTAATCCCACAGGATTGGAATGTTCGTCTCTGGAGCTGGGGACCGACAGGTGGTGACAGTTGGTGACTTGCCTTGCTGTTTGCTGCCTGGGTATATATAGCCCAGCTCTCTCTACAGAAAGGGACTGGCAACTGGCGGCTCTCAAGCCTTAAAGGACTGCTAGTGTCTCACTGTTTTATAATTTAACTGTTAGTTTCTTGTGTTATCTATCTGTATATAATTTAGTGGTTCATTTCTTGTATTGTATATCTAGCTTTATAGATATATTTATATATAATTACTAGCAATATGGTTTTGTCTCTCTAGAGAACCCTGTCCAACACATAGGGTGAGACCAAGAACTGACTTTTAGTTTGCTACTCACTAGCTTTTGAAGACCCCAGTCACTTCCCTGATGGATACAGAACATTGTCTTTGTGAGCTAGTTTGTACCAATTGATCTTGAGGTCTCTCAGAGCTATGTTCCTGATCCCCCATATTTAGGACACGCTCCCTCAAGGGGTTTTGTTATAGCTAAGACATTTTCATAACTATGCCTCCTGGATGCACTATTATATTCATGGGCATATTTGTAGTATATGCTAATATGTATATAGAACTATTCTCTGGCAAACCTATATTTATTCATGGGGCTAGTCCCATTCTCCTTCCCACAACTGCTAAGATTTTGTGGTTTTTCTATCTATCTATTTATCTCTTTAGCTATCCTTGTATGTTATTGTTATTATTGGAGTATTTATCTCTGTTGCCTTTAATGCTTGTAGTCTACTGAGAAAGGATAGTGTTTTGATGTTCCAAATGTTTCCCATTTTCTGGGTTACATGACACAAACCAATAGAAGAAGAGAAAAGAAAAAAAATTAACCCAAGTAATAACACCAACAATAAAACCAATTTAGTCTTTTGGGTAAGAATTAGTCAGACTTTCCCACTCCTAGGCTAACCCTTGAAAGAAAACGAATGAGATAAAAGACCATAGGGAGGAAGAAAGGAGAGTGGGAGGCAAGGGAATAAAGAAAGAAGGTGGCAGGGTTGTGTGAACAATTAATGTGGACCTTCTTTGATGTGTATTAAAAATAATATTGACTGGTTTTTTCAATACTCACCAAAAATTGTTTATGTCAATCAAGAAAACCTCACTACCCTGGAATCAATTCTGACATATAGCAACCCTTTGGACAGAGTATAGAACTGCCCCTGTGGGTTTCCAAGGCTGTAAATCTTTATAGGAGTAGAAAATCTCATCTTTCTCTTGTGGAGTGGGGGTGGGGGGAGTTTCGAACTTCTGATCTTGCCGTTAGAAGTCCAACTCATAATCTACTTCACCAACAGGGCTCCTCCTTTCATCATTAATCTAGACTGTTTGACCTTCTTGGCTTACTGGGTTTTATTTTCTCGCTTTGGAAGACATGGTACCAAAATACACACCATTTCCTAGCCCCCCAAAAATCAAAAGTAAGCAAAAACAAAACAGGAAAAACTAGCAACCCAATCCAAACCAACTAACCTTTTTAGCCATATAGATAAAGGATACTTGTAGCCAACCTCTGTGTTGGGGGCAATAGGGATGGATGGGGACTGTGGTTAACAGGCACGTGTCAGCTCATCCACAGGGGACATTCAAATTCTAGCTCCAGACTGTTGTTGCCTTGGGGAAATGCAAGGATTTTAAGGCCTGAGTTTCTGTTTGTAACTGAGATGCTGAGAATATAAAATTCGATGTGAAATCGTCAACTTTTCAAATATTGGATCACATTAGTTAAAACCACTTTTCAGGCTGCTCATCATCATACTAGCACGTCATTAGGCTAAAATCATATCAAAGACATCTGGTTTATCCCCTGTGTCCTTTAAGGACAGCTGAAACATGAGGACGGGAATTTGACATTCATTCTTCCTCTAGACCCTCACCCTTTGCCTCCATCGGCTGGCGTTCATAGAAGAGGCAGACGGTTTTGTTCAACTTCAGCATAATCAGAGTCCTGAGAGTTAAACACAATACATATATCATTTCATACTAGTCATTTTAATATTAGCCCAAACAAAACCAACAAAAACCCAACCCGTTGCTGTTATGTTGGTTCTGGCTCCCGAGGACCCCCTGGGTGCCAGGGAGAAACTACAAATCACAGGATTCTCAAGCCTGTGGGCTTCTAGAAGCAGGCCATTAGTTATTTGTTCTGAGGGGTGCAACTGCCCACCTCTTGATACGTTGAGTCCTTAACCATTTGTGCCACCCAGGGTCTCCCAGTCTTCGTATGTGACCCCCAAATTCCTTGACAGGCTACCTATAGGAAGGTAGAGTCTATGTCCTTTCCCCTTAAATTGGGATGTTTCATGACCTCTGTGACCAATAGATTATGGAGAAGATGACACTGTGACATCTAGTTTGGGCAATCCCCTTTCCTCCCCCAAAGTGCTTCACGGCTTCTGAAAAATCCCTTCAAAGACTTCTTCTTGAGTGCTCACCCTTAGAATGTCTAGCCTCCACGTGCTACCTCTCAGGACACTTCTCAGCACCCGAACACTATGCTGAAAGAAGCCTGAGCCACCTGGAAAGGCCACGTGGAGACACTCCAACCAACAACCTAGCTAAGCACCCAGCTAACGGCCAGCTTCAGCTGCCAGCCCTCTGAGTGCACGTGTAGGCACTGGAGTCACCAGAGGCCCCTGCCCCAGCTCCCATGTGACTGCCAACTCATGGGAGACTCCAAGCACGACCCAGTGGCCTCCCAGCAACCACACGATGATGGTCCTTGTTTGAAGCCACTGCGTTTGGGGAGGAGGCGTTTCTTCCCCAGCCACAGGGATGAGAACCTGCATCTCAACAACATGCAGGTGGGTGAGGGGGCCGTCTCTCGAGCAAGGCAGCCTCCCTTCTTGTCAACTCCTGGGGATTTTTGTTGTTCTTGCCACTGCTGCCCCAATTCCCCAGGAGCTAGAGGAAGGCAGGCAGCAGGCCTCATGTGGCCAGGAGGCAGGAGCCTTTGTGGGATGCAGTTACAATGGGAGAGATAACCTTAAAGGCAGGAGCCTGACTTTACCTTTGCCTCCTGAACATTTGGGATGCAGAACACCTGTCAAATCCCATCTTCTGTCCAACCCTGATCATATGTCTGTCTTATGTTTGCACACAGGACGCAGACTTGTGAACACCCAAAGAACAGGGTCTGGCGCCAAGAAACCAGCGCCACAAGGAACTGATGTTTCTCCAGCAATGGGGAGGGGTGGGATGAGAGGAAGAAAGGAGTACAAATCACTGGATCAAAACAAGGTGGGGAAAGGAAGGAGGAAAGGGAGAGAGTGAAGGAGGGAGACTGGGAGGCCGAAGGGAAAAGGCAGGGAAGTAAAGGAGAAAGGTGGGGGTGGGGAGAGAGGAGCGATGAAGAAATGGAGGAGTGCAGGAGGGAAGATGGAAGGTGAAGGCAGGCAGGAAGACGTGAGCAAAGGGAGGGAAGGAAGAAAAGAGAAAGAGAAGGGCAAGAAGAAGAAAGGAAGGTAGGGAAGAAAGGAAGAAAACGAGAAACCTAATGTCAATGGCACCCTCTATGTTTTTATTTCCTGTTTTTCTGAGGTAGCCTCTTCAGCAGAAGCAAATGGGCTGAATCGCCTCAAACTCCACCTAGGTAGAAAGCACGGGTTTCATTTCGCCAGGGCCTGTGTAAATGTTTGAACTGAGCAGCATTAACACTGAGACAGTGATTACCCCACGTGGCTGTTGCGCTCTGATGATGCCAAGGCAACGGGAAAGGGGGCTCATTATTTCTCCAGGTGACAAAAAAATTGTATTTTGACATTTCACCCTGAATGTGGGGAAGGGGGGCGTGGTGGAGGAAGCAGGGGCCCTTTGTGGAGTCTCCTCTTGCCATTGTGATGCCCCTTGGCCTGCCAACAACCTGAGATCCTGCACGCTGCCAGTGAGGGGCTTGGCTGCAGGCCCTAGCCCAGCATTTCTTATCAGATTTACTGTGACAAGTGATGGGAGAAAAGCAAGATGCTGTTAACAGCGCATCCATTCAGACCCTGCTATTTAGAAATTTGGATTTATATTTTGTCAGAGAGAAGTAGCACTGATGTTAATCTTTGCACTACCCTTGGAAAAAAATCATTCATAATCTAATAACAATAATCCATAGCATTTGTGGAGCTCTGAGAACCAAGGGATGGTCAGAAGCATTTTTAGACAGATGTCTCATTTCATCTTCAAAGCAACCCAGTGAGGAATAAGAAAAGTTGGCTTATGACTTCCCTTCTGGAAAGTGAGTCTTTGGAAGCACAGAGAGGTCCAGGTTTGCCCAAGGTCACATAGTCAATAAGTTAGAGAGCCTGGATTTGAACCTGAGCGGTCTGCTGCCAGAGGTACTTTTTTGCTCGTGTTTATTAAGGCAACTTGCAGCTCTGGCAAGGATTCAGATAGAATTGAGGATCACTTTTTAAAACAATTTATTAGGGGCTTATACAACTCTTATCACAGTTCATACATATACATACATCAATTGTATAAAGCACATCTGTACAGTCTTTGCCCTAATCATTTTTTTCTCCTCTTTTCTTTTTTTACATTTTATTAGGGACTCATACAACTCTTATCACAATCCATACATATTCATACATCAATTGTATAAAGCACATCCATACATTCCCTACCCCAATCATTCTCAAAGCATTTGCTCTCCACTTAAGCCCTTTGCATCAGGTCCTCTTTTTTCCCCCTCCCTCCCCTTTCCCCCCTCCCTCATGTGCCCTTGGTAATTTATACATCGTTATTTTGTCATATCTTGCCCTATCCAGAGTCTCCCTTCCCCGGTTCTCTGCTGTCCCTCTCCCAGGGAAGAGGTCACATGTGGATCCTTGTAATCAGTTCCCCCTTTCCAGCCCACTCACCCTCCACTCTCCCTGCATCGCCCCTCACACCCTTGGTCCTGAAGGTATCGTCCACCCTGGATTCCCTGTAGCTCCCACCCTCATATATACCAGTGTACAGCCTCTGCCCTATCCAGCCCTAACAGTGCTTCTCTCTATCCTTGTGGAGCCCTGGTGATGGGCTGGGCTGCTAAGTAGTAGGTTAAACAGGCTTTCCCCTCCTGTGAAAAGTTACACTCTCGGGAAACTCACGGGTTGCTCTGAATCAAGGTCAACTCAATGGCAGTGAGTTTGGCTTTTTAATGTCTCTCCCTGTTGTTGTTGTTGTTGTTAGTTTGCCATCCAGTTGGTTCTGGTCCATGGCAAACCTATTCACAGCAGAATGTAACAATAACAGCTCCTCCTCCATCCACCCAAGTGTTCCTATGCTCAATCCTCTTGTTGTAGTCACTGTGTCAATCCAGCTCTTCAAGGGCCTTCAACCTTTTTTCACAGCCCTTCCATTTTTCTAAGCATGATGCCTCTCCAGGGACTGGTCTCCACTGACAACATGTCCAAGGTCTCACCATCCTTACTTCTAATGAGAATTCTGGCCGTACTTCCAAGACAGATTTTGTTTGTTCTTTGGCAGTCCATGGTACTGTCAATATTCTTTGCCAGTACCATGGTTCAAATTCATACAGTTTACCTGGGTCTTCTTCACTCTATGGCAAGCTTTTCACATGCAGATGAGGCCAATGAAAATACCATGGTTTGGATCAGGTGCACTTCCTGCTTAAAGTAACATCCTAACTTTTCAACATTCTAAAGAGCTCTTATGCAGCAGATCTACCCAGTGCAATGTATCTTTTCATCTCTTGACTGCTGCTTCCAGGAGCATTGCTTGTGGATCCAGACAAGACAAAATCCTTGACAACTTCAAGTTTTTCTCGATTTATCATCATGTTACCTATTGGTTCAGTTGTGAGTATTTTGGTTTTCTTTGTGTTGAGTTGTATCCCACATTGAAGGCTGCAATCCTTGATCTTCACCAGCAAGTGCTTCAAGTCCCCCATCCTTGTCACCAAGCCAAACTGTGTCGTCTGCATATAGCAAGTTGTTAATAATATTTCCTCCAAATCTGATTCTGTGTTCTTCTTCATATAATTTGGCTTCTCTGATTATTTGCTCACCATACAGATTGAAAAAGTATAATAAGTGGGCGCAACCTGGATGCACACCTTTCTTGATTCTTAAACCATGCAATCTACCCTTGTTCTATCCATGTACAAGTTTCACATGAGCAAGACAAAGTGTTCTGGAATTCCCTTCTCAAAACTATCCATGTTTTGTTATGATCCACACAGTCAGATACCTTGGGTGTTAATAAAACATAAGTAAACATCCTTTGGGTATTCACTGCTTTCAGGCAAGATCCATCTGATATCTGATATCTGATATCTGATATCCTTTGTTCCACATCCTCTTCTGAATCTGGCTTAAATCTCTGGGAAACCAAACTCACTGCCTTGTAGTTGATGACAACTCATCCTGACCCTATAGTATAGGGTAGAACTAACTGCCCCTGTGAGTTTCTGAGACTGTAACTCATTATGGGAGTAGAAAACCTTGCCTTTCTCCCACGGAGTGACTGGTGGTTTTGAACTTCTGACCTTGGGGTTTGCAATCCAACCTGTAACCACTGTGCCACGATGGCTCTTGAATGCTGAATATGGTAACTTTCTGTCAATGAATTAATGCAACTGTTGTTGTATTAGCTTCAGTACAATTTGACTCACATGTGATGCCAATGATAGTGTTACATAATTTGACCATTCGGTTGGTCTCCCTTCTTTGGTATGTATACACATATGGATCTCTTCCAGTCTGTTAGCCAAGTAGCTGTATTCCAAATTTCCTGACATAGATGTGTGAGTGCTGCCAGTGCTTTATCAGCTTGTGGAAACATTTCAATAGATATTCCAGCAATTCCTGGCATCTTGTTTTGGGCTAGTGCTTTCCATGCATCTTGAATTTCTTCTTTCCTGACCATTGGTTCTTGCTCATATGTTACCTCCTGAAATGGTTGAATGTTGGTCTATTCTTTTTGATACAGTGACTCCATATTGTTTCCATCTTCCTCAGATGTTTCCTTCATCATTCAATATTTTGCCCATAGAATTTTTTAATATTGCACCTCGAGACTTGACATTTTTCTTCAGTTCTTTCAGTTTAAGATATGCTGAATATGATCTGCTTTGGTTTTCTAACTCTAGGCCTTTGCACATTTTGTGATAATATTTTACTTTGTATTCTCGAGTTGTCCTTTGAAATTTTCTATTTAGCTCTTTACTTCATCATTTCTTCCATTTGCCTTAGCTACTCTCTGATTAAGAGTAAGTTTCAGAGTCTCTTCTGACATGCACTTGTATCTTTTCTTTATTTCCATTTTTTTAAATGACACTGTGCTTTATTCAGAGATGTTCTCAAAATTTGGTGGGTTATTATCAAGGTTGTATATTGACTCTCGTGTACTTGTTTGCATTTTCTTGAACTTCATCTTGAGCTCACATATGAACAATTGCTGATCTGTTCCACAATCAGTCCCTGGACTGGTTTCAGTTGCTGATATTGAGCTTCTTTTATTGTCTCTTCCCACAGGTGTAGTCAATTTGATTTCCGTGTATTCCATCTGGAGAAGTCCACATTTATGGTCACCTTTTTTGTTGTTGATCAAATGTTTGAAGAAATCATTAATCATGCAAAATTCTAACATACAATCAAGATAAATTGGTAATTATTGGTGATTGGAGTGCAAATGTTGGAACCAAAGAGGAAAGAACAGAAGTTGGAAAATATAGTATATGCTATCAGCAATTTATTGGTCTTGCAAACTCTGTCATGCGATCTCCAGCTTGGTTTCTATCACCAAGACCATATTTTTCAACTACTGATCCTTCCTCTTTGTTTTCAACTTTTGCATTCCAATAGCATTTTGATAGCAAGTCTGACAAATTTGGGACTGAATATGGTGGTAGAATTATTCAATTTCTGCATCACCGGCTTTGGGTGGTTGGTGCATAAATTTGAACAATAGTTGTATTGATTGGTTCTCCTTGAAGGGGGCTAGATAGCATCCTATCAAAGATAACATTGTACATTAAAATAGATCTTAAAATGTCCTTTTGATGATGAATGCAATGTTGTTTCTCTTGATTGTGTCATTTCCAGCAGAGTAAACCATAAGATTTTCTGTTTCAAAATGGTCAATATCAGTCCATTTCAGCTAACTAATGCTTACAATATCAATCTTTATGTATTCCATTTCATTTTTAATGACTTCCAATGTCCCTAGATTCATATTTCATACATCCCAAGTTTCAATTATTAATGATGATTTGAACTGTTTCTCCTCATTTTGAGTTGTGGCCCATCAGCAAATGAAGGTCCTGATGGCTATCCTCGATTTGCATCATTATGGTCGACTTGCCTATGAAAAGTCAGCTCTTCCTCTTCCTCAGCCAGTATTTTGAGTACTTTCCAAGTTGAAGAGCTCATCTTCTGGCACACGTTCTGACAATGTTCTTCTGTTGTTCATGGGGGGTCTAGTAACTGACAGTATTGCTGCTATCCATAGGGTTTTCAATGGCTCATTCTTCCCATGCAGGTAGCCAATTCCTTCTTCATTGTCTGTTCTTTGTCTGGAAGCTCTTTGGGTGACCCTGCTGGTATATGAAATGCCAATCACATAGCTCCCAGTATCTCACAAAACAAAAGTCACCACAGTACCACAAAATGCCAGACAAGTGATGGACCTCTATTTTTAGTGAGGCGTGGCCTGGTGGGAGGAGTGGGCCCTTAGGTGGTTCTGATCCACTTACTGGAACAAATACTGTTAGTTCTTATTTCATAAATGTGAAATGCATAAAAGAGACCCCCCCCAAAAATATCCTCCAATTCAGACTTTCTGCCTTTTAAAAGAGGATAACCCACTCTGATTCAAAGTCATTGAGGTGTTTTGTTTTTCCCTCCCTCTGAGGCTACAGAGACTAGACTAATCACAGCTGAAGTGGAGCGACTGAAATGACTTAAAGCACCAGCTAGACTGGCTGTCAGAAGCAGCTACAGTCAACAGCTACAGACTGACAGAGCTGCTCAGCCAAGAGCTGAGGGTTCTCAACTCCCACTTCTACTGATGGGCACAGCCAGTGGCCTCTGGGAGTTGACTGGAACCCAGCAGCCAGCTGTGAGGAGCAAGCTAATTCATCTCAGCCTGGCCCAGGTCATCAAGTCACTGAAGGAGTATCGGGAAAGAGGGAAGAAATTTGGGGTCCCACATTTGGCCACAGACAAAAGTTGTTCTGTGTTTAGACAGTAGTTCTGGGCCTGAGTTTGGGGCAGGTGTGATGAAGGAAAGTCGGCTCCCTCCCTGCATCTGGGAACAGATGGTGGGGCTGCCCTGGAAACAGCAGGCCAGTCAGCTGGAGCAAAAAAGGCTTGGCCTCTAAAGCCCTGGCAGGGCAGACTGAAGCTACCTGGACTGTTTTTTCTTAACCCAATGGCTCCTGCTACCCTCACCACCCCCAACCAAGTAAAAGGGAAGAAAGATGCATTTTCTTTACAGAGGCAACTTTCTAGAAAGGAGACCAGCCCACCAGCTGTGAAAGGTCCCCTTAAACCATTTTACTTTGAGCAGGAGGAAGAAATGTTGAGATTCCCAGAGCCACGTGGAATTGTGGATCCTCTAGTTTAGGTTCCAGTGATGCCAGATCGATTTTTCTAGAGAAAGTCAAAATTCCTGTTTTCTTAAAAACCTCCTGATTTTTTCAAAGGCGATTCAATAACATTGGATAGAAGCCAAGTAGGCCAAAGAGCCCTGATGGCACAGTGGGTTATGTGTTGGGCAGCTAACTAGAAGGTCAGTAGTTTGAAACCACCAGTCACACTGGGGGAGCGGGGGGTGGGGGATAGGGTGGGGGGCTGTGCAGAGATGAGACCTTCTAGTCCATATAGAATTTCAGCCTCAGAAACCCACAGGGGCAGTTCCGCTCGGTCTTACAGGGTCACTGTGAGTTGGAATCTTCTAGATGGCAGTGAATAAGCAGGCCAACCAGAGTCCACACAGGTCCTCATTTGGCCATGGGAGTCCCCATTCTGTGACCCTCACAGAATCGACCTTTGTGTATCGATGTTAAAAGTGAGATCCAGAGAGGGGAGCGCCTGTCCCCTTGAGGAGCACCGAGTTGACTTTCCAGTCTCCAATCTGTAGCAGACATTCCCGGTGCTCCTTCTCTTCATTCCCAAATTCCTGATTCCGTGTACTCGCCTCAGTCACCAAGGGCCAGCTCTGAAGGTCCCTTTGCTGGTGCTGGCTGAATGTGCTGAGGAACATATGCCCCTGGGAACAGCCCTGACCAGGCCCCTCACTCCTTGGATGGCAAAACTCTGAGAGGCGTGTGCTACACCTACCCCTGGAGACTTCCTAAGTGATTAAGCAGCAGGTTCCCAGGTTTGTAATTGGATTCACAATCTATTTGTTATCGGTGGCCTTCCCTCCACTGGCTCACAATGCCACATCATTACCTGCATGCTCAGAGTTTCCTAAATAAGCTCATTGCCTTTAAGTCTTTGGCCAGGGTCTGCTTCAGTGAGAACCCAAACTAAGCCCAGGTCTGAATCGTTATGTGTCCTTCCTGCCATCCAGTTGATGCCGACTCATGGCGAATCTATAGGATAGGGTAGAACTGCACCTGAGAGTTTCTCTGACTGGAACTCTTTTTTTTTTTTTTTAACATTTTATTAGGGGCTCATACAACTCTTATTACAATCCATACATATACATACATCAATTGTATAAAGCATATCCGTACATTCTTTGCCCTAATCACTCTCAAAGCATTTGCTCTCCACTTAAGCCCTTTGTATCTGGTCCTCTTTTTTTTACCCTCCCTCCCGCTCCCCACTCCCTAATGAGTCCTTGATAATCCACAGATTGTTATTTTGTCATATCTTGCCCTATCCGGAGTCTCCCTCCCCCCCCTTCTCTGCCGTCTGTCTCCCAGGGAGGAGGTTACATGTGGATCCTTGTAATCTGTTCCCCGTTTCCAACCCACTCACCCTCTACTCTCCCAGTATCGCCCCTCACACTCCTGGTCCTGAAGGTATCATCCACCCTGGATTCCCTGTGCCTCCAGCCCCCATATGCGCCAGTGTACAACCTCTGCCCTATCCAGTCCTGCAAGGTAGAATACGGAGCATGGTAGTTGGGGGAAGGAAGCATCCAGGATCTGGGGGAAAGCTGTGTTTTTCATCGGTACTACATCGTACACTGACTGACCCATCTCCTCTCCTAAACCCCTCTGTGAGGGGATCTCCAGTGGCCAGCAAATGGGCTTTGGGTCTCCACTCTGCACTTCCCCCTTCGTTCACTATTATGTGTATATATATATATCATATACCATATATTTTTCATAATGCCTTATACCTGGTCCCTTTGGCACCTTGTGATCGCACAGGCTGGTGTGCTTCTTCCATGTGGGCTTTTTTGCTTCTGAGCTAGATGGCCGCTTGTTCACCTTCAAGCCTTTAAGACCCCAGACACTATCTCTTTTGATAGCCGGGCACCATCAGCATTCTTCGCCACATTTGCTTATGCACAAGTTTGTCTTTGGCAATCGTATCATGGAGGTGTGCAGCCAATGCTGTGATTTTTTTGTTTTTTGATGCCTGATAACTGATCCCTTAGGGACCTCGTGATCACACAGGCTGGTGTGCTCTTCCACGTGGGCTTTGTTGCTTCTGAGCTAGATGGCCTCTTGTTTATCTTCAAGTCTTTAAGATCCCATACACTATCTCTTTTGATAGCCGGGCACCATCAGCTTTCTTCACCACATTTACTTGTTCACCAGCTTTGGCTTCAGCAGTTGTGTCTGGAGGATGAGCATTGTAGAGTGTCAATTTAATAAAAGAAAGTATTCATGCATTGAGGGAGTGCTTGAGTTAAGGCCCAAGGTCCTGCCGCCACCTTAATACTAAACCTATAAATATAGACACATAGATCTATTTCCCCATCCATATATATATATTTGCATGCACGTCTTTGTCTAGACCTCTATAAATGCACTTTGACTCCTAGCTCTTTCCTCCATCTCCCTTGACTTTCCTCCTGTCCCACTACCATGCTCCGTCCCCACCTGGGTTACAGCTATACCTCTTCTTTACGTAACCTTACCCTTGATCATTCCCTACCAGGCCTGCCACTTCCCCCTCACTACCATTTCGAGTCCCATGTTGTTCCCTTGTCCCTGTGTTTGTTAACACCACTTCCTTACCTCCCGCACCTCCCCCTATCCCAAGTGCCCCCGGAACTGTCGGTCCTGTTGTTTTTCCTCCAGATAGTTCATCCAGCCTCTCTTATTTAGACAGACCTGTGGAGACACTAACATGCACGAAAACAAGACAGAGGAAAACAAAGCAACAGTATACAACCAGACAACAAAACAACAAAAACTAACCACTGACAAAGAACAAAACAAAACACATCAAGAAAGAAGAGCTTGTAGTTAGTTCAAGGATCATTTGTTGGACCTTAGGAGTGTTTTCCAATCCAGTCTGTTGAGGCACCACAACCTGGCCCCAAAGTCCACTTTCAGCATTCCCTGGGGACCTTGCCACTCCATTCCCTTGCTGTTCCACTGCACTCCACCACACTTTGCCTCGGTGTGGTGGAATCAGGTTAGGTGCAATTCGCACACTGTGTCTCCAGTGCTGTCCCCTGTATCACCCTTGGTAACTGAGGGGCATCTTGTCTCATAGTGGGGCCAGCCATGTTGTTCTCTTTGTGGACTGGCTGCTCTGAGACTGGAACTCTTTAGGGGAGTAGAAAGCCTCATCTTTCTCCCTTGGAGTGGCTTGGGATTTCAAATTTGCCATTTCAGACATTGCGTTTAGCAGCCCAACACATAACCCCTATACCCCACCATAGCTACAGAAAACAATAAAGAAACAAAATCCAACAACACTCATTGCCATTGGGTGCATAACAATCCTATCGAGAGAAAATACTGCGGCCTCCTGGGTTTCCAAGGCTATAACTCTTTGTAAAAATAAAATTGTGTTATGTTTTCAGTGAAAATTTACATAACCGATTAGATTTTCATTTAACAAATTCTCTACTTGTTTAGTGACATTAGTTAATTTTTCAATAAAAAGGAAAGCAGAAAATTAAAAAAAGAACAAATGAAAAACGTGTTAAGAGTAAAGACAAATGATAAGATGTTAATTTTTAACCTAATCATATCTGCAACAATACACTTTCTGATGTACTGATGTTGAGCAGGGTTTAATCCCATCCCTGGTGAATGGTCCCAGGGGATTTAATGGAGGCTTATTCTCTGTGGAATCTCTGCCAATGCATTTTGAGTTTTTATACTCATCTAAGGTTATAACTCTTTATGGGAGAAGAAAGCCTCATCTTTCTCCAAAGGAGCGACTGGTGAATTCCAACTGCTGACCTTGCAGTTAATAGCCCAACACATAACCCATTATGCCACCAGAAGAGAGTTTTGTCTCTGGGTGCCTTCCAATGCAAGCACTACAATTATACAAAGAGGATATTTTTTCTGTACTGGAGCCAGGTCATGTCAGAACCAGTGTGTCCATGGTTTGCAGCGAAGTCAGAGGAAGAAGAGGGTAGACTGTCTATAACTTCTCATAGCCCAGGGAAATGCTAGGCCTGGAAGGGGGCATGTGGCTCAACCATATTCAGAAAATCTGCACACTAACCTCCCCGGCTCAAATAATTACCAGCACCATGTCTCTGAATATCACCTGAAAGCAAAATAGTGAAAGCACCATTTCCATTTCATAATACTTTTATTAAAAGTAAAGTTCAATTCAGTGATGTGAAGAAGCTGGGAAAATTATCTTTTCATTTCTTTCTTTTTCTTTCCCTCCCTTTCCCCTTCTTCTCCACAGAACTGAGAGGCAGAAGGAATAAAGGCAGCATGGCACCAGCTGGAGGACACCGTGGGGTCAGGGTCACCATTTAACTCATGCTTCTCCAGTTTGGAGGGGCAACTGGATGTCCTCATTTGTGAATTTGCTTATTAATCTTTTTGAGTTAACAAGGTCATGGTAAAAAATGATTGTTGGTGTTTTTGTTAGGAACCTTCTAGTCCAGTCCAACTCATAGTGACTCAATGCATCAGTGCCGAGCTCTCTAGACCAATGGTTCTCAACCTGTGGGACCCTTGCACAGGGTGACTGTAACAAAATTACAGTTATGAAGCAGCAATGAGAATATTTTTATGGTTGTGGAGGTCACCACAACATGAGGAACTGTATGAAAGGGTTGTGGCATTAGGAAGTTTGAGAACCACTGCTCTAGGCTTTTCTATGCTGTAATCTTTACAAGAATGAGTTGCCTGGTTTTTCTTCCAAGAACAGAGCCACTGGTGGGTTCAAACCTTCAACCTTTTGGATAGCAGCTGAGCACTTAACCATTGTGCCTCCAGGGCTCTTTGATAAACTCTATCAGAGGGTCTTAACCATTGCAACCCCATGGATCCTTTTGGCATTTAGGAAAGGCTATGGAACACCTGCCCACTCCCCAGAATAATATTTCCAAATACCTCCAATGAAATACAGAATCACAAAGGCACAAATTGTATTGAAATGCAGTGATAAAAATAAGACATTGGATTTGTGGCAAATATACATGTTAATAAATACATTAAATATGATCTGATGGTGGGTCTAATAAACCAAACCCACACCATTGAGTTGATCTTGACTCACTGTGACCCTATATAAAATTCCTCAGGCTAAATCTTGACAGGAGCAGATCATCTCACCTTCCTCTCAGAGAACAACTGGTGCCTTTGAACTGCCAACCTTGAGGTTACCTGCCCAATGGCTCACCCACAGCGTCACCGTGAGTTCTAGATAGTGATGAGCATGAACTGTACTCAACGATGGCTGCAACGACTAGCATGGGGTGTGAAAGCATGTAGAATTTCTCTCGGTGGTAATCGCATGGCTATTCAGAACACAGCTGTGGACATGCTAAACTGCCCTAGGAGCTTAGGGGAACTAACTCAACCAGGATTGTCCCTCATCCAATTTGACATTGCTCCCCAGCCTGCTGGGGCTCAGTGGTTCAGTGTTAGGGTCCCTTGTCTAGATACCAGGGCTGGCATGGAGAAAGTCATTCCTCTGCAGCCTTCTAGTGTGTGGGGGAAGATATTAGTGTTAAGCCTTGGCAGGAAATTGGTGGATTTTCCTGGCAGCCACATTCTTAATAACCATTTACTGGATACTTATTATATTCTGAGGGTAAATTGTGGTTCAGTTGTAGAATTCTCCTTTTCCATGTGGGAGATCTGGGTTTGAGTCCAAGACAATGCAACTCATGTGCATCCAACACTCATTTGTCAGGGGGATGCTTGGTTATTGCTGTGGTACTGAACTGATTTCTGTGTTGCTATGATACTGAAATGGGGAAGCTTGGTTGGGTGTGGCTATGAGACTGAACCTGTTTCTGTGATGTGTCCAGACTAAGATGAGCGATGAAGAAGAGCCTGGTATTCTACTTCTGAAAACCAATTAATGAAAACCCCTGTGAATCACAATCTGATGCACAACCAAAGAGATGGTGCAGGACCAGGGAGAATATTGCCCATGGAGTCACTGGGAGCTGGTTGTCACAGTGAGTTGGACTGGAGGCTGACTCAACAGCAGCTAACAACCATTGTGTTCCAGGCACTCGATTTGCTTTAAAAATCTAGCTCAGCCTTCTGGTACAGGGAAGTGATTAATCATGCCTACTTTATAGCACACAGTGAACCCTGATCAATGTCAGGCCCTGCTTGTGTTTTGTCCCTCCTTTTCCACATTCACATCACTTCCATTCCCCTCTTCAGACAAGTACCCCCTGCTGGGTGCTTGGTGTGTGTGTGTCCTTATAGGCATACAGCCATGTGCACTAGACCATGCTGCTTGGTGAATGGGCTTTCAGCTTCCATGAATGGTACTGCAATATAAATCTCATTCAGTTTCTGACCTTTTCAACTCCTTGCAATGTCATTAAGAGTTATTGCCATGCTGCATATCAATTGCATGTGCTGCTGCGTGCCACTTGGTCATGAGCAATCATCATCTTTCTTTTTTTTCCTTCTTCAGTTGTCTGTTGATTGGCATCCAATTCGGCTCCAACTCTTCTCTACTGCAGGTATCAGCGTGGTGACCATTCTTTTAAAAATGCCCCAAGGGCCCTGTGAATTGGATAAATAGCTTGGCCTATATACCCAGGAATTATGCGTTGGGCTGCTAACCCCAAGGTGAGCAGTTCCAACCCACCAGCTATTCCATGGAGCAAAGAGAGGCTGTCTGCTGTCGTAAGAATTTAGTTTTGTAAACCTATAGCAGCAATTCTACTGTGCCTTGTAGGGTTGCTAATGAGGAAGAATCAACTGGGGTTTTGTTTGTTTTTATCCATCCAGGAGAGAGCTTTGATGGGGGAGATATTAAGTGCTTGGCCGCTAACCCAAAGGTCAGTAGTTTGAAGCCGTCTTCCACACACTGTGGGATAAAGGCATGGCTGTCTACTTCCCAATAGAAGCCTTGAAAACATCATGGGACCATTCAGCTTTGTTTGATAGGGTCATGAGGAATGAAAGTCAACTCAGTGATTGCGCTTCTTTGGTTGTACGCCCAGGAGGGGCTCACTAGGTCCTAGGGTCCATTCAATGGGCTTTCACTAAGCTCTGCCAGATTGCTGTGCAGCAAACCTGCATCATTAGCAGTGTTTCTCTGCTTTCCCCGGATCTCCAATGACACTTGGTATGTTTGTCTTTCTAACTGTTGCCCGTTTGATGGTTTTAAAAGGTCAAGCACAATAAACTCATCTATCCCAGGCACTTTATGGTTCTGTAGCAGATTCTTAGGGTTGCCATGCCACATTCCTTTGACCCATCTCTGACACCATCTCACTGCCTTCCAGTCAATACCGACTCATAGCGATCCTGTGGGGCAGTGTACAATTGCCCCCTGCGAGTTTCAAACACTACAACTCTTTATTGGAGTAGAAAACCCCATCTTTCTTCCTTGGAGCTAGTAGTTTTGAACTGCTGACCTTGAAGTTAGCAAACCAACTTGTAACCACTGCACTTCCAGGGCTCCTCCTGATATCCATCATAGCAGTGACGAACGGCTCTATGTAAGTGCAGGCTCCTGCTGAAATGGTGTCTTATCACAACTGTGCAGCACGCAGCTCTCCATGTCCTTCTGCCTCGAAGCCTTTTCAAAGGCATGGAAAGCCAAACCCAGGAAGGTAGGAGAGGTCACCTTACTAGGAGGAATGCTCAACACCACTACAGGCGAAGAAGAGCCCAGCCTCCTGTTTCTGGTAGACAATTCTAGGACAGAACCCATGTTGCTCAGAAGTCCTGGGGGAATCAAGCCCCTGTATCCTAAATTAAAAGCCTCAACACCCCGTTCCCATTGTGATTGCTTCTCCCCCTAACTCAGTCTTGCGTCTGCTTTCCTATTCCCACTCCCTGCCATCAGATCTCAAATAGACTCCCTGCACCCAGGCCTGAGGAATAAGCTCGGTATGCAAGGGCACTCAATCCAAGACACACACATTACTCTGAATCTCCAAAACAACCCTGTGGGCTACGTGTGTAATCCCCAGTTCACAGATGAGAAATGGATTGAAAAACAGTGACACACCCAAGATCACACAGGCCAGGGTTCAAGTCTGTGTCTATCAGTTATTCTTTTATTCAAGTATGCCAGAGAAGACTGGGTCTTAACACTTGAGCAATCTTCTTGGAAGAATAAGGCAAACTACAGAAAACACAAAATGAATATCGCTTTTGTTCGTTTATCCATTTGCAAAAGACATAATACCTATAGTGCTAAGAATAGTATTCAAAGTATCTATTACTACCCCCTCAAAGCTTACATACTAGTCACCAAACTCAAACAAATACAATGCTATCAAGTTGATTACAACTTATAGCAACCCCATATAGGGCTTCCAAGACTGTAAATCTTTACAGAAGCAGAGAGCTTCACTTTTCTCCCCCTGAGTGACTGGTGCATTTGAACTACTGACCTTGTGGTTAGCAGCCCATTGCTAAATGATTAGTTCCATAATCATTACGCTTACTTAACTCTACATTCTTTTAATTATTTCTCTATCAGTCCAAATTGCATCTGGCTACATGGGAAAAAACAAACCGACACTAGTGGTCTAATCACAAAAGCTTCATTTTTCTTATATTAACACCAAAAATACCAAACCAGTTGCCACTGAATTGATTCTGATTTACAGTTACCCCATATGATTCAGGGTAGAACTGTGCCCCATGAGGTTTTCAAGGGCTGAATTTTTAAATGTAGATTGCCAGGTTTTTCTTCCAAGGCATCTTTGTCTTAGCAGTGAATTGTGTTAACCCTTTGCACCACACAGGGGTTTGTCTTATACAATAGTAAGTCTTGAAATAGGTAGCCTAGGTCTGGCGTATTTGCTCAGGGACTCATCTTGGATATAGGAGAATGCATGCTTTTTGGTCTGCCAAACTCATGTAACCTATGTGACTCTCTCATCTTTCAATATTCTGACTAGGGAGCATGACAGCAGAAGAGCCAAGGACAAAAATGAAATGGGTTATGCCAGACAAGTGTTTTGCCTTAAACAACAACAAAAACTTTCTTGGGAGTCCTACTCAGTATCTTTCACCTACACATATTTGGCCCAAACTGGGTCAAATGCTTATGCATAGCTGCAAGGGAGCCTAGGAGGGAGCGATTTAAGTAGGTACATTATCACCCTAAACAAAATTGAGCTTCTATTAGTAGTAAGAATGAGAAAAATGGATACTGTTTAGGCATATAGCAGGGTTGGGTAGAATTCTATTTTGTGTCTTAATTTACATTTTGAATGAACTCAGAAAAAGTCATAGAGAGTAGAACAAAGGGATGGATGCGCATCCAACCACCTCAACTACTCATTTCTTTTCATGCTCTCCCTCTAGCTTCCCTGAATAGTTCTTGGTTACACATTGGGCTGCTAATTGCACGGTCGGTATTTTGAAATCACCGGCTGCTCTTCGGGAGAAAGATGGGACTCTACTCTGTAAAGAGGTACAGTCTCAGAACCTCACAGGTACAATTTTACCCATGTCCTGTAGGGTCGATATGAGTTAGCATTGATTCAATGGCAGTGAGCTTGGTTTGGATAGATATGTGGAATCTTAGGATGGAATAGTTTGAATACACAGAAAAAAATTCAGTGGAATCATAACCCTCTAAATAATTACCCTCTAAAGCCAGAAAGATCAACTGTGCCCAGCATGGTGACAGTTTAGCATATGCCATGGGCACATTGCTCATATCCCAGTGTTGTTCATCAACAAAAACTCACGCACTGTCACTTATAGTGACCCTATGCACAATAGAATAAAAGGCTTTCTAGTCCTGTGACATCCTCACAATGGTCATATTTCATCATTTCTTCCATTTGCTTTAACTGCTTTAGGTTTAAGAGCAAGTTTCCCAGTCTCCTCTGATATCCACTGTAGTATTTTCTTTCTTTCCTGGATTATTAATGATCTTTTTGAGGAGCCCCCAATAAAATGATTTATGATAAATAAATAAATAGCCACAGGTGACATGACAAAAAAAAAAAGATTGATGACCTTTATGCTATTTCACAAGTCTTCTGGTAGCTGATCATTAATGTTCAATATGTCCGAACCATTCTTGAGATAGGCTCTAAATTCAGGTGAGATATTGTGATAGTAAGGTTTCGTGTCAATTTAGCTTGACCAGGATCTTCAGAAGGTGCAGCTCACACTCTCCTTGGGGGTATGACCTATTTCATAGCTATAAGTAGACTGTGGAGAATGGGCTCACTCTTTTTCTTCCTGATGAAATGACCCTGGACCCTACGTCTGCCTTCTTGGGATGGCAATCACCATGAGACCTGCTGACCCTAAAAGCTGTCTGTGGCCTGCCAACTGCCTGCTGACATTGGATTCTCCCAACTCTGCTTCCACCAACCTGTGGTTTTCCTGTTTCTTGGGCTATTCCTCCAACAGCTTCAGGAGTCTGGAAGGGCCTCTAGTTTGCATCTGATTTATGGGCTGGAGTTGGACTGGGGTTCCTTGTTGTGTGGACTTCTTAATGTAAAATTCTTTATTGATATAAATTTCCTTCTTCTACATGTATCAGTATCACTGGTTTGTTTCTCTAGAAACCCCAGCCGACCACAAATATAATATAGACTGTATTTGGGCTCTTTTGCGTTCTTATTTTAATTTTCTTCAGGTTTGATTTGAACTTGCATATTAGTAATTGATAGTCTTTTACATAGTTGGCCCCCGGTCTTGTTTTGTCTCAATGATATTGAGCTTCTCTATCATGTCTTCCCACAGATTTAATCAATTCCATTCCTGTGTTTTCCACATGTATATATGCCGCTCCTGTTGTTGAATAAAGGTGTTTGCAATGAGGAAGTTATTGCTCTTGCAGAATTCTTTCATGCAGTCTTCAGCTTCTTTTCGATCCCCAAAGCCATAGTTTCTAATTACTCTTCCTTCCTTTTTGTTTCCATGTGTGCATTCCAATTGTTAGCAATTATTAATGCATTTTCAGTACATGTGTGGTCAATTTCAGACTAAAGAAGTTGGTACAATTGTTCATTGGCTTTAGTGGTTTGTGAGAAAATTTGAATAATGGTTCTATTAACCGGCCTTCCTTGTGTATGAAGATAAATATTATTCTGTCACAGGCAGCATTGCACTTCAAGATAGATCTAAAAATGCTCTTTTTGAGGATGAAAGAGACATTCTTTTGAATTTGTCATTGTCAGCATAGTCATTCTTATCATTTTAAGATTCAAAGGGACTATTTCAACTCACCAATGCCTAGGATATTGATCTTTATAGGTCAGATTCCGTTTTTTTTATGATTTCCAATTTTCCTAGATTCTTATTTTGCACGTTTCATGTTCTGATTATTAATGAATGGTTGCAATGATTTTTCTCATTTTGAATTATAATCCATTAGCAAATGAAGGTGCCAGAAGAAGCTTTAGTACACTTTGTTGCTAGATGCCTTCAAGTCAGTTCTGTCTCATAATAATGCCTACACAACAGAATGAAACATTGCCTGGTCCTGCTCAAAAATTTTGTTATGTTTGAGTCCATTGTTGTAGGAATTGTCTCGATCCATTTGATCGGGTGTCTTCCTCTTTTTGCAACCCCTCCACTGTAATGTGTATGATGTCCTCCAGGGACTGGTCTGTCCTGATAACATCTGCAAAGTACATGAGATGAAGTCTCGCCATCCTATCTGCCAAGGAACATTTAGCTGCACTTCTTCTCAGACAGATTTGTTTGTTCTTCTCTCCACCCATGGTACTTTCAGTATTTTTTTGTCAGTACCTTAATTCAAATGCACCAGTTCTCCTTCAGTCGTTTTCATTCAATGTTCAAATTTCACATGCATAAGGTGTGGCGGAAAATGCCATGCCTTGGGCCAGGCGCAACTTAATCCTAAGTGAAATTCTTGATCTTCAGTACTTTAAAGTGGTTATGTGCAGTAGATTTGCCTAATGCAATATGTTATTTGGTTTTTTGATTGTTGTTTCCATGAGCATTAGCTGTGAATCTAAGCAAGACGAAATCCTTGATAACTTCAATATTTTCTCCATTTATTATGATGTTATCTACAGCTCCTGTTGTGAGGTTTTGAGTTATCATTAAGGTGGACTCTACTTTGAGGAAGCTCTCTTTCTCGGTGATATTTTGATTGTTTTGCAATCTGAGGGACTCATTTTCTGGCATTATATCAGACAATATTTTACTGCTATGCATAAAGTTTTCAATGGTGAATCCCTCAGAAGTGGACTGATTGTTTTGTCGTCCTGTCAGTTCTTAGTCTGGAAGCTGTGTTGAAATCTGTTCACCGTGGGTGATCCTGCCTGGTATTTGAAGTACTAGTGGACTAACTCCCAGCATCACAGCAAAGCACAAGCTACCACAGTGCAGCAAATTGACAGATGGGGCGCGGGAGGGGAGTTGTCATTGTTAGACACTGTTAATTTGGCTCTAACTCATAGCACCCACAGCCTGTTTCCTCACAGTTAATGTTGGAGACCATTTTTGCAGCCAGTATGCCAATTCATCCCATTGAGGACCTTCTTTTTTTCACCACTCCACTTTACCAAGTATGATATCCTTCTCTAGGGACTATGCTCAGCTGTTAAGATGTCCAAAGGATGTGATATGAAGTCTTGCCATTCTCACGTCTAGGAAGCATTCTGGCTCTACTTCCGCCAAGAAAGATTTGTTCCTTCTTCTGAAAGTCCATGGAATATTCAATATTCTTCACCAGCATCATAATTCAAAGACATCAACTTTTATTTTACCTTTCATAATTATTGTCCATTTTCAAGTACATATGAGGTGATTGAAAATGCCATAGTATGATAGTTATATAATTTTATGTCAGTTTGAAGATATGTAAAAGTGTAAGGTTGGTATCCAATCTGTCAATCACACCATAGCCTGATGGTGCCTCTTTGTGACCATGGCCTTCTCATAAGGAGGGCCCTGGGAACCTCCCCTTCTTTTTGCATTCACCTGACTGCTTCCTGCCCACGTTGAGAGCTGCCAGAGTCTTGCCATGCTTCCATCGACCTTGGGTCCACACGACATTGCAATCACTGGCCTTTGACATCCCTGCATTCTGCATCATTGCATGTAACTGCGTAAGTTGGAAAGGAACTTATGGGCTAGTGTTGGACTTATGGACTTGAGTTGGACTGGCCTGGGATATTTCCTTGAAATAGAAATACTATAATGACTTCTTGATTAAAAACTATTTATTGCACATATATGAGTGTCACTTGATTTGTGTCTCTAGTCAGCCTGGTTTACATCCAGTTCACTGCCATCAAGTTGATTCCAACCCTTAGCAACTCTATAGGACAGGGGAGAGATATCCCTGTGGGTTTCCAATACTGGAACTTTGTATGGGAGCAGAACTGCTGATCTTGTGTTGAGCAACCCAACTTGGTTGGTTCTGACGCATTATGTTTGTAACCACTATACCACGAGGGCTCAGCTGTGCCTTATTCCTCAAAGTGACATCTTTTAACACTGGAAATTGGTCTTCAGCAAGATCTACCAGTGTACTCGGTCATATGACTTATTTTCTTTTTACACTGTTTTGATTGTGATGTGAGGGAAAATCTACAGAGTAAATTGATTTTCTTTGCAATTCATGCAATGTTTTATGATATTGATTGCAATACCTACAATGCAATACTACTTTTCCTATTCCCTCCCTTTGTTTGCCGTTTCCATTGGTCTTTCGTTCCCATGCCTTCCTGCCTTCTGAGTAACTCCCTGACAAATGCTGGGCTCTGAATTGTACATCGTTGACAGTATAGGTCTCCTATTTGGGGGCTGAAAGTTGAGCCATGGAGGTGAGGTCAGGTGTCAAATGGGAATTCCACTAGTGCCTATCATATCCTAAGGTTAGTCTTCTTATTTTGAGTTCTACATTTTCCCCAGTTGATCCAGGGCCTACTACTGTGAGCACTTTCAGAGCAATCTGCAGTGAGAACCCTATGCTATCTTGGTCTTCTGGACTCAGCGCTGTGGAGCCTGGGCTTCATGTGGTCAGTGAATCCCTTTCATCTTCTTTTGATGCTATCTGTGTAATTCTGTATTTTGAATTTCTCTTCAATTTTTTCAGCTAGTGAAATGCACATGCTTTTCATTTTTGCTGTCCTAATTCCAGGTCTTTGCACCTTTTCATATAATTCTTTATTCCATCTTTTTTAATTCCCCTTTGAAATTTTATGTTCAGCTTCTTTATTCAGCGTCTTTACTTCATCAATTATTTCTATATTTCTCTCTCTCTTTTTCGTACTTCATCATTTCTTTCATTGGCTTCAGCTACTCCACATTCAAGGTGACATCCGTTTTGTCTTTTCTTTAGTTTCTATCTTTTTAATTATCTTTGAATTTCTTTATTTATGATGTTCTTGATATTATTGCAGAACTCGTATCATCTCAGGTGATTTGTGTTCAATGTGTCAACTTTCTTCTTGAAGTATCCTCTAATTTAGATGAGATATACTCAAATTCATACTTTGACTCTTGGGGACTTGTTTTAATTTTGTTGGAATTCCAGTTGAATTTGCCATTGATGGTTTGTTCCACAGTTCGTCTCCAGTCTCGTGACTGATGATATTGAACTTCTTTATACCGTAAATACTTGAGTATAAGCCGAGGTTTTTTCAGCACATTTTTAATGCTGAAAAAGCACCCCAGCTTTGGGGGATAGAATTAGTTGCCTTGGGTTATACTCGAGTATGTATAGTAGTTTATTTCAACAGATATAGTTGATTTAATTCGTGTGTATTTCTATCGAATATACATGATCCATGTCTATGGTTACTGTTTACATCCCTGAAAAATAAATCTTCAATCAATAAGCCATCCTTATTGGAAAATTCTATCATGAGATCTCCCATGTGGCTTCCATCCCCATGGCCATATTTTCTAACTAGTGATCCTCCTCCTTAGTTTCCAATTTTTGCATTCAAGTCATCAGTAATCTTGATTGCATGTTTCATCAATTTCAGACTGAAAAGGTTGGTAAAAATCCTCAATGGCTTTATTGTTAGCATTAGTGGTTGGTGTGTAAATTTGAATAATAACTTTATTAATTATTCATCCTTGTAGGTGTAATATATCCTACACCTAACAATGGTGAACATTGGAATCGATGTTGAAACATTCTCATTTTTAACATGAAAGTCATCCATTCCTTTCAAATTTGTTACTCTGGTATGTAAACCATATTATTGTGACATTCAAAATGGCCAATACCAGTCTATTTCAGTTCAATAACACCTAGAGTGTTTGATCTTTATGTGTTCCATTTTTTCATGGCTTCCAATTTTTCTAGATCCATATTTCATGCATCCCATCTTCTTGTTAGTGATTATTGCAGTACTGCTGTTTCTTCTCATTTTGAGTCATTGCCACATCAACAAATATAGGTCCTGAAAACTTTATATCACTAAGGTCAACTCTACTTTGAGGAGACAGCTCTTCCCCAATTATATTTTGAGTGTCTTCCAACTTGAGGGGTTCATCATCCTGCACTATATGAAACAATATTCCACTGCTATCAATGTGCTCCACAAACACCACTATTTTTTTCAGATGTAGATTGGCAGGTTATTCTTTCTAGTCTATTTAGCTTGTAAGCTTTTCTGAAAATTTTCCACCACGGGTAACTATGCTTGTGTTTGAAATACCAGTGGTATATCTCACAGGATCATGATGACTTTCAAGTTATGATAGTTCAAGAACCTGACATGTCTGACAACTTGGCATGCTAGCCTAATTCCGAATGGCCAGCACACCTCTCTTCTTGCTTTCTCTAGTTTCTGTAGACCACTGTACCTGAGCATGCATGGCTTAGGAGGTTGTGGAGTTAATTCTTGCTTCCTGGAGTAACCCTTAACCAATGACCCATAGGAGTTGTTGGACAAATAGCCACACTCCCTCACATTCTGGGCAGAATAACTAGTGGATTTTCTACAGTGTCTCCAGTAAGATTAACCTCCAGTTGCTCACAATTTTAAATTGTTTGATAATGTACTTTTCATTGGCTGCCTTCTTTCTCTTTTCTATTTCCCATTTCCTTATTGATATCTCCCCAGAAAATGGCTTAATTAAAACCTTTGTCTCAGGATCTAATCCTATGGGGAACCCAAAATCAATCACACAAGACATTTGTCAAATCATGGACTTAGTGGTTATAGCTATTATATGTGTAGGTCATGGAAGAGGAGAATTCATACCATCACTTTGAATAGTCATTCGGAGTGCCAACTGGGTCCCCAGCACAGATCCTGGACATCAAAACTCACTGTTTCCTGTATCATAACACTTCCTTATAGACTTCAGTCATTCAAAAAACTCAACAAATAGCTTGCTGTCTCACTTCAAATTTTGTAGTGTGCAAATATGGCTATGTTTTCATTGTGTGTTTAGCCCTGGACAAATCAGCTTTGACCAGGAAGGTGAAGTCATGTGGAAAAACAAACCAAAAACACTAGCAGCTGTGTGTTGAGGAAGAAAACCCTATGGATGAAGTGCAATTTTTAGGGAACAGAGACCAGTAAGATAAACCAATAAGTGTCCACTGTTTTGATGTTAAGGAGAACCCTGGTGAGGCAGTAATTAAGCAGTTAAGGGCTAATCAATCAGCAGTTCAAACCCACCATCTTCCCCAAGGAAGAGTTACGATGTGGCAGTCTGACCCCCTTAAGATTTACATTGATTACCACTACCAACTGATCTGAGAGGGATAGCATTAGGGGATGCTGGATCGCATTCTTAACGAGCTCTAATGGCAGAGTGGACTCCTCATTGATCTCCTAACCACAAGGAAAGTGGTTCTAACCTATCAGTTGGTCCATGTCAGAAATAGGAGTTTGTCTGCTCTGTCTGGTAAAGATATAAGCCTTGGAAAATCAAAGGGTGAAGTTCTATTCTATCTTGTAGGGTCTCTATGAGTCAGCTTCAACACAATGATAATGAGTTTGCTTTGGAATTTTGGGATAGAATAGGAGAAATATGTGCAACAAAGTTTAAACTTATTTTAAATGTTCAGTGGTATTGCTCAGAGAGAGATTCTTGGAACCCACAAGACTGTTGTCCTTCGGCACCTTCAGATCTGGAACTGAACTCACTCCCTTGGCTCAATCTTCAGCCAAACAATAGGTAGATCTATAAGGTAAAAAGTAACACTAATCAACTCTTTGAATCAAAAGGATATAATTTATTCAAAGATAAAGTTCAGAAGGGTCAGGAAAGAAGGGGGAATGGAAACAGGAAATACAAGGAGGAAGTGCGATAAGTGATATTACGTTGAGCAGATTGCAGTCAATATCATGAAGCAAAATATGTGTGAACTGTCAAATGGAAAACAGATGTATTCTGTAAACCTTCACCCAACTCACAATAAAGAGATTTTTTTTCAGCCTTGGAAACCTATGAGGCAATACTATTCTGTCCTATAGGGTACCACTGAGTTGAAATCAACCCAGTGGCAATGGGATATTGATGCTGATGCTTTCTGCCGATTCTAAAAAATAGGGTTATTAGCAATTATTGTGGAAATAGCATGAATGAGACTATGTAAATGGGGTTGGTTACAGATAAATTCTTGTAAATGTTAAAGGATAAGTGATTGAGGATGGACTTGCCCAAAAAGAGAAAATTATTGCAAGATTTTGTTCCAGGGATAAAATAAAAATAGGTTTCCTGTGGGTAAGACTTAAGCCTATAGATATGGAATTTAAGGAACTGGTATTCCATGATGGTCACCTTCCCGACACAATCACTCAAGACAAAAAGTGGGTGTATAAACAAATGTGGTGAAGAAAGCTTATGGAGCCTAGCTATCAAAAGATAAAGAGTCTAGGGTTTTAAAGACTAGAAGGTTCACAAGTGGCCATCTAACTCAGAAGCAATAAAGCGCACATGAAAGAAGCACACCAGCCTGTGTGATCACAAGATGTAGAAGGGATCAGGTATCAGGCATCAAAGAACAAAAAAATCATATCATTGTGAATGAGGGGGGGTACAGTTAGGGGATCCAAGATCTATCTGTAGGCAACTGGACAACCCCTTACAGAAGGGTCGCTGGGAGGAGATGAGCCAGTCAGGATGCAGTGTAGCAACGATGAAACATATAACTTTCCTCTCATTCCTAAATGCTACCGCGCCCACTATCATGATCCCAATTCTACCTTACAAACCTGGCTAGACCAGAGAATATACACTGGTCCATATAGGAACTGGAAACACAGGGAAACCAGGACAGATGAACCCTTTAGGACCAGTGCTGAGAGTAGCAATAACAGGAGGATGGAGGAAAGGTGGGGTAGAAAGAGGGATCTGATTACAAGGATCTACATATAACCTCCTCCATGAGGGAGGGACAACAAAAAAGTGGGTGAAGGTAGATGTCGGACAGTGTAAGATAGGACAGAATAATAATTTATAAATTATCAAGGGTCCATGAGGGAGGGGAAGGGGGAAGGAGGGGAAATGAGGAGCTACTACCAAGGGCTCAAGTAGAAAGCAAATGTTTTGAGAATGATGATGGCAACAAATGTACGCAGTGGATGTATGTATAGATTGTGATAAGAGTTGTAGGAGCCCCCAATAAAATGATTCTTTTTAAAAACCTCAAAGAGCAAAACACACTATGGTTTATTGTACATCAATGATACTTCAATAAAATTACATAAAAAAGGGGAAAAAGAAATGGAATTTAAGGTAAAGAAAGTATTCCCTTTGAGGACCATATTGCAAATATATATTTAGGCAGGCAATTAGATAAAGACATTTTAAGTCTGGGCTTCTATACCTGCCATCTGTCTGTTATGAAAAGTATAATTAGCAACTAGAATCTCTCATACAAAATCAACTCAATATGGTCTTTCTGGTCTGACCTCCGTGGTGTTCTACTCTGCTTTGATGGAGCTCATCATATCATGACTCTATAACAAGATTGAGGAGTTATTTACATTCTTATGTGGAAGGTAAATCTGTTTGGCCATTCTGTTAGACTAGTTCATTTTCTTTCCTACCATCCCATCTGCCATTTTAATTCAAAACAAGGCGAAAAGCATGTATGTGCCTTTTGAGGAAGGAGAAGATTTTGGTGTGGAAGAAATTCTCTTCTAGACTGCAAGGTAAGTATTTACCCCCTCTAGCCCTGTTGGAGGAGGGGAAAAGGAAGAGAGACAAGGCAAAGAGAACAACATAGTTAGTTTCATGCCTCCTTACTTGACCTGGGGATTGAGGGGAATATCAGTGACTATGGACCTGTTGTGCTCCCCATTTGGAAGCATGAAGAATAGAGGCTGCCAGGCAGAGCAGCCCTCTGGGAAGTCACTGAAGACAAACATATAGAGAGTGCCATCAAGTCTACTGTGATCCATGGAGACCTTATATGAAATGGAATGGAGTGCTGTCTGATCTTGCACCATTGTCACACATTCCTGGATGTTGAAGTCCATTGTTGCAGCGATTAGGTCAATCTGCCTCAATAAGGATCTTCCATGTCCCTCTATTTCATCAAATATGATGTCTTCCTCTAGCAATTGTCCACTGATAGTGTGTCCAAAACACATTAGTCAGTCAGTGTTCTCTTGTGATCCATAAGGTTTTCTTTCAGTAATTTTTGGAAGTGGACTAGCAGGCCCCTCTTCCTTGTCTGTCTTAGTCTAGAAGCTTCACTGAAACCTGTCCACCATGGGCAATCCTGCTGGTATTTGAAATTCTGGGAACAGAGCTTCCAGCACCATAACAATACACAAACCATTATAGTACAACCAACTGACAGATGAGTGGAGGATATCTATATATATGGAGAGAGAGAGAGTAAAACTGGCAATGCAGTCTGATTAGGCAGTATTCTGATAATCTGCTGCTAACAGAAAGTATCCCCACAAATAACATCTTAAAGTAATGATGATATCAATTTTGCTCACAAATCTGCAATCTGGGCAGAGCTCAGTGAGGACACTAGTTTTGGCTTCATCAAGCATTAGCTGGGGTAGCTCAAAGGACAGAGGCTGCAGCTCTCTTAAGACTCACTCCCTCACACGACTGATACTTCTATTGGTTGGAGCTCAAGAAGAACCCTATATGTGACATTTTCATTTGGCTTGGTCTTCCTTGCAACATCCTGACAGGGTCCCAATGGTGAACAACCCAATACGACCAGGTGGAAGTCACAGAGCAACACTTCTGCCATAGTCAAAGGCCTGCCAAGGTGCAAGGAAGAGGGAAAGCAGGCCCTGTTTCTGGAAAAATGAACACAAACTCATCTTGTAACAAGAGAATGTGCGATGTGCAACATTAGGACAGTCATCTTTGAAGGACACAACCTGCCATGAGCCAAGATACAGAGACAGATTTCTACGAAAGCGAAAGGGCAGGACTTAGACTTAAAGATAAAGCCACAGACTTCATAGGACAAGAGCAATAGGGAGACAAGCAAAGGAAAGCTCTAGGACGCAAGCCTAACATGGCTAAAGATAGGGACAATGTCAGGACTGAACTGGAAGCAAGCAGACACCTGTGCAAGGCAGAACCCGTGAAGTTGTGAGTGCCTTCAAAGCTAAGTCAAAGTACCTTGGGGCGTGAGAAGGGAAGGAGCAGGAGAAGGAATTAATGGGTAGGTTTATGGAATTTGTAAGTCTGGAGACAGAGCATCAGGAATAGCTGGGTTCTGGCACTCAGTTGATACCATCAGAGTTTGAACCTTTTCCTTTCAGAGCTGTTTCCTTTTGAGTTTCACGCAGGCTTCCTGATGACAGCTGTAGTTTTATCTAGAAGCTCAGGAATTCTATTAGAGAGAGGCTCTTTTCCTTTCTAATCATTGGTGGTACTATCAGGTAAGCATTGGATTGCTAACTGCAAGGTTGGCAGTGCTACCCTACCAGCTACCTCATAGGGAAAAAGATGGAACTTTCTGCTCACATAAATATTTACAGTCTGAGAAACCCCACAGGGACCTTCTATGATTCAAAATGGACTCATTGGCAATGAGGAAATTGTTTCTGGGGCATTTTTTAGGGTTAGATATCATTAACCTAGCATGAGTCTCATACTGAGTCTGACCCAGTCCCTTTGGACAGAGGAAAGTCATGCCCTGACTAGCCAGGCCTGGAGCTGGCAGATTGGGTCAATGCCAGCAGAAGCATGGAGATGGAGCATGGTGGAAGAGTGATCCCAAAGATACAAGCCATGTGCTGTGAGTGGAAGAAGGGCAAATGAATGCTGCATTAATTAACCAGTCATTGACAAAATGAGGTTGCATGACAAATGGCTCCAAAACCCAGCAGTTCAACAAACAGCCCAACCCTTTCCCTCCCACACACACAGTTCTTAAAATTCAGGATCAGGGAGATTAACTGGAACTTTGAACTTGGCACTTCAGGGCTTAGAAGAGGTGACAGTGCATGTAAAGGCCTTGGGGCAGGAGAGATCTTGGTGTGACTGAAAGCCCAGAAGAAGACTAATTTGGGGGAGGTGAGATAATAGGAATGGAGTTTTCAGTGAGCATTTCCTTGAGAGCCTTCAAGCAAAAGCGATTTTTCTATATTCATGTTTTAGAAGTAGATCTCCACCCATTGTGTAAAGCTTTGGGTATTGGATTGGTGTCGGTATGCAGGGAAAAAATAAATGGGCTTGTTATGGATTAGGAGCCTGTGGTAGTCACCTAATCTTGTGTCAAGTTAAGGATTAGGAGTGTAGGCGTGGAGTTTAGGCTGCCAATCTGGAGATAGTCAGTGAGATTTTTATGTGGGCATAGCCTCCTTCTGAGAACTCTGAGAAATCTGGTACTTCCTCCTTGGAGGTGGAAGACACCTCTCTCTCTCTCTCTCTCTCTCTCTCTCTCTCTCTCTCTCTCTCTCTTTCTCTCTCTCTCTGCTACTCCTTGGGAGACATTGCAGAAGGCAAGCCAAATGGATGCGACCAGACCTCTGAAGCCAAAGAAGCCTCAGAGAGATCGCAGCCAGCACTGAGATGCTTACAATGCCACTGGATCCACAAGACTTTCCACCCATTGGCCTGTGATTATCCTGCATTCAGCATCACTGCACATGTTTTATGGGTCTGAAAAGGAATTTATAGATTGGTATCAGACATATGGGCTAATACCAGACTTATGGATTTGATGTGCACTGGGCTGGGACGTTTGCTTAATGTACAATTACTGTTTGATATAAAACTCTCTCTCTGGATTTATAAGGTAGAATTAGACCAGAACATGTACTCTGGTACAGAAAGGAGCTGGAAACACAGGGAATCCATGACAGATGATCCCTTCAGGACCAGTGGTGAGAGTGGCAATACCAGGAGGGTGGAGGGAAGGTGGGGTAGAAAGGGTGAATCGATTACAAGGATCTACATAAAATCTCTGCCCTGGGGGACGGACAACAGAAAAGTGGGGGAAGTGAGATGTTTGACGTGTAAGATATGACAAAATAATTTATATATTACCAAGGATTTATGAGGGAGGGGGAGGAGGATGGAAGTGGGGAAATGAGGAGCTGATACGAAGGGATCAAGTAGAAAGCAAATGTTTTGAGAAGGATGAGGGCAACACATGTACAAATGTACTTGACACACAATGGGTGGATGGATGGATGGATGGATGGATGGAATGACTGTGATAAGAGTTGTATGAGCCCCCAATAAAATTATCAAGGGTTCATAAGGAGGGGGGAGTGGGGAGGGAGGAGAAAAATGAGGAGCAGGTGCCAGGGGCTTATGTGGAGAGCAAATGTTTTGACAATGATGAGGGCAATGAATGTATAAATGTGCTTTATAATGGATGGATGGATGGATTGTGATAAGAGTTGTATAAATCCCTAATATAATGATTAAATAATAGGGAAATGATTTTTAAAAACCACCAACTCTCTCTCATACACATGAGTCTCCCTCGATTTTCCTCTAGCATACCCAGACTAATACACAGTTCGCCCCTGTCCTATAGGGCCGCTATGAGTTGTCATGGACTTGAGGGCAGTGGGTTTGTTAGGGCTTTGGAGTTCAGCAGGCCTTTGTTGGTGTGTTTGAGTCTATTTTTGTAGCTGTTGTTTGCAGGTCAGTGGCTCATCTTCCAGCACTCTATAGGACCATATTTTTTTCTGACCCATAGGCTTTCATTTGTTAATATTTGGAAGTAGATCACCAGGTCTTTCTTCCTAGTCTGCCTTAGGCTAGAGCAGTGGTTCTCAATCTGTGGGTTGTGACCCCTTTTGGGGTCCAGCGACCTTTTAACATGAGTCACCCGATTCATGGCAGTAGCAACATTAAAGTTATGAAGTAGCAAGGAAAATGATTTTATGGTTGGGGGTCACCACAACATGAGGAATTGTATTAAAGGAAGGTTGAGCACCACAGGGCTCGAGGTTCCACTGAAGCCTGCCCATCATTGCTGACCCTTCTGGGGTTTGTCATATCGGTGGCACAGCTTCCAATTTCACAGCAGCACTCTAGCTACCACTGCACCACGAACTGATAGACAGGTGGTGGACTGTTCTTAAAAGCCACCTGATTTACGATGCTTTGTTTTGACAGCCCTGGAAAATGGATACAGAATCTAGTTTCATAGTCAATGCAAGACACACCTTGGGGCAGTAGGGATGGCATGAAGTGAATAGATTCAAAGTATATTTTAGGGAGAGGAAGGATGACAGTTAATGCCTGGGGGGTGTGCAAGAAGAAAGGAAGCAGAGACACCATTGATATTAAGTGCCTGAGTTAAGACAGGAATTTCCAGGGAAGCTGGTGGGTCATGATGGGAGAATTTCACACTCCCCGGGGACAGGGGGAGCATTGATTAGTTCATATGTCTGCGCATCTTCTCAGACAATAGAGGCTTTGTCATCCTCAAATGAAGCATGCAGTTGGAGCTCAGAGAGGGCATGCAGTGCAAATGAAGACTGGGTTGGTTGAGATGGGTGGACCAGGGCCACTAGTCAATTCTGAGGAGCTTCAGAAAACCTGCCCAGTGTCTCTTGGAGAGTGGGCATGTCTCATGGCCACAGAGGGCCTTTTAATGTTTCACCTCCCACTGCAGCAGCGAGAGGCTCTATCAGCTCATCCTGGAAAGGAAACATACTACCTGCCATCAGGTTCATTTCTTCAGAAAGGATGGAAGAATACAAATGAAAGACTACAGTTTGAAGGGGTCTTAGGCAGACTATCAGGCTCATTAAAGCTTCATTTATTAAAACTTCATTATTCAGAGACATTCTCCCAGTAGGATGTATGCTGGGGTGGGGGTGGGCATGAGGAGGAAGGCTTGGAGCAGGGTAGGGGAACAACCCCACACCCCCAAAAAATACCTTCCCAAGAAGCAATTCCAGTGGGCACAGATTAGAAAGAAGTTTCATCCTCTGGTCACTTGATGTTTGTCCCTCTCTTTTATCTGAATGCTCTTTCCACATTGCTCAGATGAATCATCAAATTTATATTAAAATGCAAGTTAGGAAGCATCATCCCCAACCAATCTTGTTCATCAAAATGGTAGTGCTCTCTCCGGGTACCCTGAGTTCAGTTTGTCAACAAGCTGAAGCAGTTGTGCTGGGGCTCTGTGAGGCCCAGGAGCATGAGTTCATTAATATCCGACCCATAATGCCTTGCTGGGTTTATGCCAACAAAGCCCTGTCACTCCTTACCATAGGATTTACTCACTCTTTGAAACAGGCATTTATTTACACACAGTTTGACCTCATGATGGTGTTCAGCAGATGTGGATCTTACTTATTTGCATTGTTCTGTGACAGTTGCAAAATTCGTTAGTGGCTCAGGGATCAATCCTCTGTGGACTGCCCCGAAGCTAGATGAAGCAAGCGGGTTCTCCCTGATTCATCCTCCCTCCTTAGCAATGCTTGCTAGTCAGGATAACATAGTGCCCATTAAAGAAACTGCCTGTGTCACTTTAAATTTGTGACCTGGGCGGGAGGGAGGGTCATGATCACAAGTGACAGAAACTGATGCTTGACTAACTTAGGGAAAAAGGCCTAATGGTGGATAAATGTTGGGAAGACAAGAAAATGTGGCAAATGCCTGGGCAATCTCAGGGCTGTGAAGCAGGTAATGGCGAAACACTCCTCCTGAGGCCAAAGCGTGCCCTCTGTAGTACATTAAATCACATTCACACACACCCATTCATGTTCACATGGGACCTGAGGCTATGGCCTTACTTGGAGAGGAGGTCTTGGCAGATGTGCTTAGATAAGTATTTCAAGAGCTCCATCTTTCTGGGTTTAGATTTCAGATGGATACTACATGCACTGATTGGTGTGTTCTTATAAGAAGGGGAGTGGGCACACAGAGACCCCGTGTGAAGACACTGGCAGAGATTGGATCAGTGCATCTATAAGCCAAGAAATATCAAGGATTAGCAGCAGTGACCAGAAGCAGAGAGAGGCTACTTTGATTCTCCTTCAGAGCTCTCAGAAGGAATGAATCTTGCCCACACCTTAATTTTAACCCTTTGTCCTTCAGAAAAGTGAGAGAACAAATGCCTGCTATTTAAGTCACTCGATTGGTAGCCAGTTGTTACAGCTACCCAAAAGAACCATTATGGATTGATCTGTAGCCCCCTCAAAATATGTGAGAAATTTGAACCTTGGTGGACATGATCCTGTTTGAAAAGAAGGGAGTTCTTTTGTAATATAAATGAGGCCGTATGGCCACTGGAGATCCCTTCATAGAGGGGTTTAGAAGAGGAGATGGGTCAGTCAGGGTGCGAGGTAGTACCGATGAAGAACACAGCTTTCCCCCAGATCCTGTATGCTTCCTCCCGCCAACTACCATGATCCAAATTCTACCTTGCAGGGCTGGATAGGGCAGAGGTTGTACACTGGTGCATATGGGGCCTGGAGGCACAGGGAATCCAGGGTGGATGATACCTTCAGGACCAAAGGTGTGAGGGGCGATGCTGGGAGAGTGGAGGGTGAGTGGGTTGGAAAGGGGGAACTGATTACGAGGATCCACATGTGACCTCCTCCCTAGGAGATGGACAGCAGAGAAGGGGGGGAAGGGAGACTCGGGATAGAGCAAGATATGACAAAATAACAATGTATAAATTACCAAGGGTACATGAGGGAGGGGGGAGCGGGGAGGGAGTGGAAAAAAAAAAGAGGACCTGATGCAAAGTGCATAAGTGGAGAGCAAATGCTTTGAGAATGATTGGGGCAGGGAATGTGCGGATGTGCTTTATATAATTGATGTATGTATATGTATGGATTGTGATAAGAGTTGTATGAGCCCCTAATAAAATGTAAAAAAAAAGAAAATGATTAAGGCAAAGAATGTACAGATGTGCTTTATACAATTGATATATGTATATGTATGGATTGTGATAAGAGTTGTATGAGTCCCTAATAAAATGTTTAAAAAAATGAGGCCATATGAGAATAGGCTTGAGCCTAAACCTAAACACTTCTGAGTTAAAGGCCAGGATAGACCCAGTAACACACAGTACGGGGAGAAAGATAGCGAGGAATGCCAAGGAACTTTCTGGTATCCACAAAGAAGGACCCTGACCTAGAGTCGCACCCCAAATTTGAACCTGTAAGCTCCAAAGCAGGGGGAAAAGTGTTTTAAGGCTACTGACTTGTTGGGTAATTTTTGGTTAAGGAGATTAAGACAGAAACTTAAGACATCCTCCAATCCTTCCTCTGGCTTCGTTCCATTTTTCTCACATTCAAGAGTCCTCCTAGAGGATTCAGTCAGGTTGTTGTTGTTGTTGTTGTTCAGTGTCATAGTGAGGGTTTGGATTCATTGTGACCATACATACAACATAATCATACACTGCCCGGTCCTGTACCATTCTCACAGTTGTTCTTAAGTTTGAGCCCATTGTTGCAGCCACTGTGTCAATCCCATTTGTTGAGGGCTTTCCTCTTTTTCATTGCCCCTCTACTTTCCAGAACACGATGTCCTGCTCCAGGGACTGATCTCTCCGGACAACATGTCAATGTTAAGGCGAAGTCTCATTATCCTTGCCCTGAGGAACATTCTGGCTGTACTTCATCCAAGTTAGATGGGTTTGTTCTTTTGGCAGTCCATGGTTCATTCATTACTCTTTTACATCACTACTAATCAAATATATCTATTCTTCTTTGGTCTTCCTTATTCAGTGTTCAACTTTCACATGAATATGAGACAGTTGAAAATACCATGGCCTGGGTCAACCCGCCCCAGTCCTCAAAGTAATCTCTTGCTTTTCAACACTTTAAAGAGGTCTCGTGTAGCAGATTTGACTAGTGAAATGTGTCATTTGTTCTCTTCTCTGCTGCTTCCATGAGAATTGATTGTGGATTCAAGCAAGACAAAATCCTTGACAATTTCGATCTTTCCGCCATTGATCATGATGTTATCAATAGGTCCAGTTGTGAGGGTCTGGGCTTTCTTTACATTGAGTCATAATCCAAACTGAAGGCTTTAATCAATCCTTCATCTTCATCAGCAAGTGAATCAAGTCCTTCTCATTTTCAGCAAAATTGTGTCATCTGTATAATGCAGGTTGTTAATAGGCCTTCCTCCAACCTGATGCTCCATCAGGCACTGCCCCTTAATGAGTTTAGGTCATGAAGGATAGTCCTCCATAGGCACATTGATTATTACACTACCACCCTCACATAATAAATTCAGAGAGAGAAAATTTCCCCAAAGCAATGGAAAGCTTACTAGAGAAGTGGAGGGTGCTAAAAGCCAAAGGTGACACAAACCGGAAATCAATACTAGTTTTCAATACCTGCAGTCATCTAATAGTTCACTGCACTATCTAAGGAAAGGTGAGGAGAACTGGGGCAATTCCATTAAAAAAAGACAATGCAGGGTATATAAGTCCGTCATTCCTCTGGAGAAGAAAAACACATAGTTGGGTTGTAGAGCTTTGTTTGCTAATCAACCGAATGTAGTTGTAAGGCAGGGGTGTGCGTGTACGCGTGTGTGTGTGTGCGTGCGTGTGTGTGTGTGTTGAAGGGAGGGGCTTGCCATTCTATTTCATAGCCAGGAGAAAGATGAGCCTCTTCCCATATCTTTTGCTCTGTGGCAAGTTACTGATCTACAAGGAACTTTTATTTGACAAGGACATTGCCGAGAAAAAAACGGGAAGCTTGTGTTCATCTCTGCTGAGAGGTGGAGTCAAAGAGATGGGCTTTATGACAGACACCCTGATCGTGCAACCAAACTATGAAATGGCCTCATACATTCAACACACATTTGCTGCACCTCCCCAGTGTGCTGCCCAGATATTACCAGGCAGAGTGTTTTATGGGCAGCATTTTAGAGTTAGGCAGGCAGAGGGAGTGTCTTTGTGGGTGTTGCCTTTACCAGTCCTTGGATTGTTCTGGGACAGGCATGCCTTTTTCCTCTAAAGTAACTGATCGCGTGTAAAGAAGGAGTCTCCTCAGTAAGACGGGTTGAACCAAACCCAACCTATGACAATCATCTCAATTGGAACACATAGCGACCCTATACAAATACCCGTAGGGTTTCCAAGTTTGTAACTCTTTTGGGGGGTCAACTACCATATCCTTCTCTTGCAGAACCACTACAGAGTTGAGCGTTGTGTTTTCTGGGTACCAAGTATGTCCACTTCTATATCTGGCCTAGGGTGTTTTCTCCAAGTTGATAGGAGGTGCAAATCAGTTACTAGGGGTTTGGCAGAGTCAGTATGGAAACTGGGAGGGTGTGTGAAATTTGAACCAGAGTAGAACAATTCCAAGACACTTCCTAGGGATTCCTGGCATATAATATGCAAATGATAGTCAAGATATATAACTGTGTCTCTGTTCTTGGTTCTGTCAGTACCTGGTGTGGCCACAAAGGAGAAACCTGGTCTCCTGCTATTTTGAGCATCTAGTGTGAATGACAGGAGATAAGTCACATGCTAATGAACCCTGGTGGTGTAGTAGTTAAGCACCATGGTGCCCGGCTATCAAAGCATATAGCGTCTGGGGTCTTAAAGGCTGGAAGATAAACAGGGGGCCATGTAGCTAAGAAACAACAAAGTCCACATGGAAAAAGCACACCAGCCTACACCAACATGATCGCTGAAGACAAAGCGGGTGCATAAGCACATGTGAGCATGTTTTCTTGATGTGCACTCACCCTTTATATACAACTCTCTTATACATACGTGTTTCTGTGGATTTGTTTCTCGAATGCACCCAGACTAACATAAGCAGCGTGGAACGCATTTAAGAAGCCTAGACAAGGGCAGGGCAGGATATTCGGAGGGACTGGATCCAGAATTTGAGAGGAAGGAGCCCTGGTGGCAAAACGGGCTGCTAGCTCGCTGTCCCAGGGGGGACAATGAGACTGCTGGCTCCCATGAAAATTTACAGTCTTGAAAACTCCATATAGGGTCACTGTGGTTGGAATCCACTGGACGGCAGTGACCTTTTGGGATTGAAGGTGGAAGCCACCAATGACTTCCTGCCATTGAGCCAAGGAGCCTCAGGAGAGTGTGTGAACTTCTGGAATGCAGTGAACAACCTCTGCACATCTGCTTTTCGTGCTGCCCAAGTCATGCCCTTGGCCTTTGCTTAAACATATTCATCCAGAAGTGAACCATCACAGCTGCTCCCTCGGGAAGCTGGGGACTGAGCTCTCTGGTTCCACTCTGTCAGCATTTCTGGTCCGGGTACCTCCCCTCTTCCCCGGCACAGGCAATGTGCTTTTGGAAGCAGTGCTCCCTGGGTAGTGGGTGTGATTTGCCTCCTCTGGCCTAACATGATGAATGCTGAACTTTACCTAGCCCAGGGGAAAACTTATTATTTAAAGTAAGCTTTAGACAGAATCTTTAGAAAGAGAAATGGTTAACTTTATGTACACAATTACTCCCCAACACATAGGCTCAACCTCATAGGCTGTGGATGACCTTGAGCAGGTGCTCAGTCACAATGGTTTTCTATCAGGATTGAGAGTTCAGCTCTCTCAACTCTCCAACTGGTTATTAGCACCATAGTCTCGTTTCTATTTTTGTATTTACTTTGTTTTTAGGGGAAAAAGACTCCCAATCCAACTATATTTTATTAGGAACTCCTTTGCTAAGTTTTACACAAGAAAAAGGCACAAACTGCTGTTCTGGATGAAGGAGAGCATCCGCATGAGGCCACAATGGTGTTGGAAGGACCCACAGCCACAGTGACTTAAATAAAATGACACCCATTCTGTCCTGCTGACTCTGACTCATAGTGACTCTGTGTAGGGATCCTGAAGTTGCTACCTTTACAGGAAGCAATAACCTCATCTTTCTCCTGTGGAATGACTAGTGGCTTTGAACCAGCGACCTTGCTCTTAATAGTCCAACACTATCCAGCATTACCACCTGGGCTCCTGAAAACTTAAATAAGACATAGAAAACAAACAACTTTGTCACAAAATTGTGACTGAAGACAGATCAATTCCTGGAGTTTCAGGAGGGCCTGTGAGAGCATGAGCGGGACCTTCATTGGGATGTGCACACTACCGTATATCGTTGAGTGTGGCCCGGGGAGTGGACGCAAGCACACTGCCTGAGGGACAAGCTTTCCACTGCCAGTCAGAGTAGGAAAGAACTCAATGGCGGCTGAATCTGTGGCCCCTCAAAATGGATGTAGGGTCTCCACATAGACTCTCACTGTGAGCCACAGCCTATTGCTCAAAATTTAAGCTCAAATACGACTTAAACGCCAAACATTCTGTTTCCTTAAAATAGGGTACTGCCAGGATCAGCTAGAAGTCTGCATGACCTATCAGATCTCAACGCCGATCTCAAATCACTTCACATGATCCATTCTACCAGTCATGTCAAGGACAACTAGAGGTCTGCATGAGCGAGCCCAAATCGCCTCCTCACTTACCCATTCCAGAGGCTGTGCCTGTATAACCTATCGACTAACACATTCCCATATGCCGTGGTTATGAAACCAACCATCATGCTGGAATAAGGACCAATCATGATGCAAGGGTCAGGATCAATGGGAAAGCAAAATAGGGGCTGAGGGGAGCCAAGAGGGGTCGCTTCACTCAATTCCTAAACCTGATCTAATGTCACTAGACTGGGGTCTTCCTCACATCTCAAGGGCACCCGATTCATGATTGAAGTGAATTGTGCTTATTCAATCTTTGTTCTGCTTGCTGTCCTGCTGTGCTGGCATCCTCTTCTTGCTTTTTTGTGCATGGCTCCCTCTGTTGTGGTGACAAATGGCTTGAGAGGGATTTGACATAGGGAGAAAGCCCACCCACATCAACTGTCACCAGAAGCAGACACTAAGTCCATTTCTCTCACCTCACAGAACTATGCACACCAGACACTGGTAGGGCTGCCTGGGAGGGGAACCCTTAGTGCAGTGGTTCTCAACCTGTGGGTTGCGACCCCTTTGGGAGTCATATGACCCTTTCACAGGGCTCACCCAATTCATAACTGTAGCAAAATTACAGTGATGAAGTAGCAAGAAAATCATTTAATGGTTGGGGGAGGGGGGCATCACCACAACAAGAGGACCTGTATTAGGAAGGTTGAGAACCACTGCCTGAGTGTGTTTAGGACTTTGCTGCCCTCAAGGTCATCAGACATTCCTGAAGGCAGAGCCACTGCAGGAAGCCCTTCTGGGAAATGCCCTGAAGACAGGTCTCAACCAACTCCACCCTCACCCTCTGAGATCCTAATCATAGGACGCATGGAAATGCTCCCTGCCACTTCGAAGGCTGTAAGTCCATGGGAGCAGAAAGCCTCCTCTTTCTCCCTTGGAGTGGTGGCTGGTGAGTTCAAACTGCTCACTTTCTGGCTAACATAACCCACAGACCAGCTCCCCCTGAGCTCAGTTTGGTTTGCCGCACAGCACACATTGTTTGGAACCTTCTGAAATAGCTATGCACATGTGCAGGTTGGGGGGATTTCGCACAAGATGCAGTTTTCCACCCTCTCTTGGCAAAAATAATTTTTGCAAAAGGCTTGTATTCTCTTCTGGATCTGAATAGCAGCTACTCTCATGAAGTCATAGCACATACATTCATGCTACAGTCCTCCCAACTCCCTAATATCTTACGCCGAGTCTGCTCCATGCTTTTCTGTGTCCTACATGGCAGCTGTAGGCACCCAAGGCATGGGCTCTGCAGCCTGGGTCCAAATCTCTCCTTCCCACTTCCTCACTGTGTGGTCCTAGGCTCATGACTTTATCATTCTGTGCCACTGATTTTTCATCTGTAAAAGGAGGCCAAATAGAGTCCACACATAGGCTTGTTAAGTGGAATAATTGAATTATTATACACAAAAAGCTTAGAACGGTGCTTGGCATCTTGCAAATACTATTAGGTGGTTTAGCATAGGGACTGGGTCATCCATTACATATGCTCAGGTTCAAACTTCCGGCCAGGAAGGGGTGGTACACCTAGGTGGGCATTACACCTGGATTGGCCCATCTGGGCCAGGTGAATTCAATCCAGCCATTGGGGTTGACCATGACCGTCAACCATGCCTCCCTATGGAGGAATTGAAAAGGCAGGATCTTGACCGCTCCGATGTCTCCCTTCACCCACTTTTCTGTTGTCCGTCCCCCAGAGAGGAGGTCACATGTAGATACTTGTAATCAGTTCCCTCTTTCCAATCCACCCTCCCACAACCCTCTCAGTATCACCACTCACAAATTATCAAGGTTTCTTGAGGGATGGGGGAGCGGGGAGGGAGGGGAGAAATGAGGACTTGATGCCAGGGGCTTAAGTGGAGAGCAAATGTTTTGAGAATAATGAGGGCAATGAATGTACAAATGTGCTTTACACAATTGATGTATATATGGATTATGATAAGAGTTGTATGAGCCCCTAATAAAACGATTTTTAAAAAAAGAAAAAAAGGCAGGATCCCGGAGCCCACTGAGTGACTTTCTCTCCAGCAGCTTCTAGGTAGGCTGTGCCCCGTGAGGGGCCCCGAGGTGCCTGTGTAAACCTGAAACTTCTTCTCTCAAAAAACCCACTTGGATCACAATCCAGGCTTCGAATTGAATTCTTTCTCGCGCGAAGCCAAGGCCTGAGGTATATCTCTCCCAGGAGAGATCTAACAATAGTATCTCTTATTATAGCATTAGGAGCCCAGGTGGTGTAGTGGACTGTGCATTAAGCTGCTAATCGCAAGGTCGGGGGTTTGAACTGACTAGCCCGTCCGTGGGAGAAATATGAGGTTGTCTATTTCTGTAAGGCAGTGGTTCTCAACCTTCATAATGCCCCCACCCTTTAATACAGTTCATGTTGTGGTCACCTGCAACCATAAAATTATTTTCATTGCTACTTCATAACTGTAATTTTGCTATTGTTATGAAATGGTTGACCCCTGTGAAAGGGTTATTTGATCCCCAGAGGGGTCGCGACCCACAGGTTGAGAACCGCTACTGTAAGGATTTAAAGTCTCAAAACCCCAAAGGGGCAGTTCTTTGTCCTATTGGGCCGGTATGAGTGGGAGTCAATAAAATGGTAGTTAGGTTTTTTTCTGCATCAGTATCAGATTCTGGTGGCAATCTTAGTCATCACGCATTGTGGTCTGGTTTGAACTCTGGTAGATCTGTGGGAAATGACTGCCCTGGTTTGAGGTGAGGGCCACGGTGCTTCAGTGGTAGATCTCTCATCGTCTTTCAGCGGGAAGACCCGGGTTCGATTTGCAGCCAATGTGCCCCAGACTGTCAGTGAAAGTTTGTGTGTTGCTATGACACTGAGCAGGCTTCAGGGATGTTTCCAGACTGAAATAGAATAAGGACGAAAGACCTGATTATCTCCATCCACACATCGACCTATGGCCCTCCACGGTTGGCTTCCCTTCCCAGCCCTGGTGATAGCACCGACTGGCATAGTTTGCTCCGCTTCCCATGAGGTGTCCATGAGAGGCTGACTCGACAACCACGGTCAAGATCAACAGCTTGAACTCCTTTCTGGGTCTACAGAAACAAGAACAACCTTCTGAAAGGAGGTCGCATTGCTATTTGGGACTGGGAGAATGCCTTTGTGACAAGGATTGTGCTCTGGATCCCAAAGGCGACTTTTAAACACAGCCACATAGCAACTCCGGAAATTGCCATAGCAGAAGCCAGGTTTAAAAAAAAAAAAAAAGTTCTACTGGCTTGCTCAAAGGAGGCCAGAGTTGGATGGGGGTGGGGTGGGGTGGGAGACTCCTCTAAAAATGAACAAATTTGTTTGCTTACATATTTGTCATGTCTTTTGGGCCTGAAAGAAAGGGGGGAAAAAGCAGACGAGAGGAGGAAACGGCGACTGACAGTCATCTTGTTGGTATTCCCACAGCATCCCCTCCTTAGGCACTTGCTGCCATCTCATCCAACTCCACTCAGTATATTTTCACCCAGCAATGATGCAGAAATGTCTGTGTACTCCAGTGTTATTGTAGTCGGGCAGCGTTTACGGGTTTGACTTTCAACTCAGCATGGCAGGACGTCTAGAAGCAATTATAACCAGCACCTGCTCTGTCTGTGCGGTGGGCAGGCAGTGACGGATCCCCAGCTTCCAGAACACTAGTGCCCCCTCCCAGCTCAGGATAATGACGGTGACACTCGGCCTCCTTGTTGTCTGGGGGAGCTCTAGGAGCTCTCCTCTGAAACCTCATATTATTGGCATTTCTTTGAGTGAACACATCAAATTAGTGACTGTAAAGGAAGGTGTAGGAGATGATTATTGGTGACAAGACAAGCCTCAACCACTTCCAGAGAGCATGTCTCCTAAGTGCAAAGTATGGAGAGGGAGGAAACAATTGACCACAAATGGAACAGGCTCTGAGTCTCGCCACACAATGTATGTGCATGGTCACTGAGGCGCCAACATTATGGCTGGAGGACGGATATGGTTTGTGCAGCCGTGATTGCCATCCAGAACGTGCCGTGCTATTGTGAAAAACGATTTTTTTATTCTGAGCAAATCTCTGCTTCCACTTGCTTTAATGCTTCGCCAGAGAGCCAGGGACTCTGGGAGGGGTGGGGACGCACAGGGCTGGGCTGACCTCAGGAACTCATGTGTAAAGGGCTTTTTCTCACTTGGAAGCAGGCTGGGTTCACAGCTGTTCTTTCTGGTAAAGCTTGTTTCTGAACCTTGCCACGTCTGAGTCCGAAGAGGGAAATGAAGGTGACAAATGCTGCGAGGAGCCCTGGGCACATCTTGGCTATGGTCCTGCTTAAGTCTGTTTCATTTGAATCTCAGTTTTACCTTTCCTCCTTTCTGGGTTCCGAAGCATCAGATGGGTGCCAAACGCTTCCACGGACAACTAAAGCTGAACAAGGTGCAGGCAGATGAAGAGCAACGGGAGGTTGGTGTTTGGGAGAATGAATACTTGGGCTTCCTAGGCCAGTCCAGCTGGTGGTTAGAGCCCTGTTTCAGATTCCACTGAAATCTCCTAGTGTCCAAGGACCAAGTGGCTCCTAAGTCCAGAATTTCTGTTACATGTCTCACCAAGGAGAAGCTGGGCCAAAATGCATTGAAGAATAAAGCAGGAGCTTGGCTTGTGAATCCACTCTCTGATTCTGAAATTTCAAAGGCTCCGTGCACAGACATTTCAACACTGAAAGCACAGCAGGGAAAATCAAAGACTTGGGCTTCCTCCTTGCCCCTCTTTTAGGGCTTTTATGGTTTTCCAAGGCGCCTCCCAGAGCCGAGTGTTGTATAGGTCATGTTTAAAAATGTCGTAGTTCTGAGGGACTTGCTGTTCTGCTTTCTTTTGCAAGGAGACCCGGTTTCTTGTCTTGTGGCCAAACACAGAGCACAGATGTCTGTGGGCCCCCTCCCTTTCCCCTGACCTTTGCTCTCTTCTCTGGATACCCTACTGACCTGTTCTCCCTTACAAGATCTGAACTGCTCACACACTTCGTTAAATTCTCATCCTAGCGAGAAGCATCCGAGCATCTTATTAGAGCCTGTATGAGTTCTGTTCTGGATGCCTATTTGTGTAACTTCAGGTCTCTGGCATGGAAACGTCCCATGCCCACAGACCCACACAGGTAATATAAACTCCAACAGTAGTTTAAGGTTTAAGGTGGTCACAGGGAACACTGGGGCCCGTGTCTCCTGGTGAACCCCTCAGGCTGTCTAAAGGGGCTAGTTCCATCTCAATGTAGCCATGCAGGAATGTAGACCGGTTAGGTAGCAAGACAAGGGGTTGTTCCTCTCCATGCTTAGGGGGCCCCCTACAGGAGGTTGGAAGCCAATGCGGGCTAAGCCCAAGCCAGGAGAGCTTAATTGATGCCTCCCAGCTGAAAGCCCTTACAAGGCTGGAATCTGGAGACCACCGCCCCTTCCCTTCAGCTGCTTCTCTGCCTTCCACTCAGCAGGGCTGAGTGTGCAGTGTCATGAGGGTGCCCGTGTTCAGTTTAGTGTAACGCCGGAACCTTCTTCTCTCATGTCTATAAACCCACTCGGATTACCACCCAGGCTTTGGTGTGAATTTCTTTCCAGTGTGTAGCCAAGGACCGAGACATTTCCCACCCGAGAAACCTAACAGACCCAGACTTACAATAAACCCATATTTGTATTTATAAGGCAAGAGGTGACCAGGTCTAGACAATAATGGTGAAGAGGGCCCTGGGTTTGAGAAAGATTCTGAAGTAGAATCCATAACCCTTAGAAATGTATTGGCCTTAGGGGAGGGGCAAAGAGGGCTGGATTGAGAAAGTCTCTGGCATCCAGTTCTGACTTGACTTCTGGATCCTGAATCCTTCAGGGCCATGACCTTGCCCTCCAGCCAGACCTTCCAATAGCCATCTTCTTAGAGCCTTGTTAAGTTCTCATAATACATTACACCTGCCATCCTGTGAGCAGCTACCAAACCCAGGCACTTTTTTCAAAGACAAGCTCGCTCTCTCTACCCCTAAGAGCAGGTAGTTTGGGGATGATGGATATGAGATACCACAGAAGACAAATTTGTTATCTTCCATGGTGCACAGAACATGCTGTCACAACCAGGACTCGTGACAATCCCTCAGTTTCCTAAATTGCTTCACTGCTACTTTTAATTAAGCCTCATTAGATTGTCATATCTTGATAAGAGGGATGACCCTGAACTAGATGCATAAATTAAAGCTATCCTCATCCTGTGCTTTTATATGAATGTGTTAATTATTTTTGTGATTAGGGAGAATAATGGAGGGATGGAGCAATACCAAACGGAGTTTGACAAAGTGTTGGTGTTTGCTGCGGCAAACGTGGTGCGTGTCAGACACAATCCGTCACCCAGTGAGTCTGCCATTAACACCAAGGGACAAAGGTAGGATTCCCTGTAATAAATAACCTTCCTCCCAGATGCTAATGGAGACCCAGCAGGACCCACTGTTGTGTTGTCGCAGTTGTACACGGGCCCTTAGAGGAGACAGAGCTGGTGTTTGAAACGAGTCTTGTTGGCCCCCGGTTGGCTCACACACTTGTTTTTTAAATGGCATAATCACTAACATTTAAACACAGGGTGATGTCACGTAACAATCTGCAGCTTCTGAGAAATGGAGAGGCCCGACTTTGCTGGTTGACAGTGCAGAGGGACTGGGGGAGCAGTCAGATATGGTGATCAGAGTTTGGAATCCTTGCTTTCCAAGTACATGTGTCGAGTTCAAGGGTTCAGAAATTTAGGAGGGAAGTTCCAGAAGACAAGTTTGTGTGGTCGATAATAAACCAATATAGGGGTTGAGATTTCAATCTGTTGGCTATTTATTTTGTGCTTGGTAGCCAACCAGCCCAGAATTCCTGACCTCGCCGACCTGTGAAACAAGGACCATTCCAGAATGAAATAGAAGCAAGCACGGAAGTGAGGGCATCCATTACCCCGAATGCATAAGGGTCAGGAACTAAGTGCTTTCTGTAGAACAGCTCCAGAAGGCAGACCTTTGGCTGGAAAACCTGTTAGGGAGCTAGCATAGGGACTGGCAGGCCTATTACACATGCTCAGAGGTCCGAGCTACCGGCTCATGAAGCAGTGGCTCACTGCATGCTCAGCAGTTCAGGTTTCCAGCCAGGAGGGGGAGCTATGCCTGGGTGGGGCTGTACCTGCATTGGCTCACCTAGGCCAGGTGAATTCAATTCAACAATTCAGCCAATGGGGTCGACCCACGTCATCGACCACGCCTCCCTAACCGCTCATAAAACTCACGGGGATCCCAAACCAGGCCTCGCCGTGAGCTGTTTCTCGCGTGGAGCCATGGACCGAGGCACACCTGTCCCCGGAGAGGTCGAAAAGAAGCGGTGCTGTGTGATTTGGAGCTATGAGGTAAGCCGGCCCCAGGAGTGGGCCCTCCCAAGTTGGTCTCACGGATTGGGGGCCCCTCTGGGCTCCTTTAACCTCACCACCCTCGGGAGAATTGTTGGGTTGAATTCACGGTGTCCGTCTTTGCGCCGTTTCTTGCTGGTGTCCGTCTTTGCGCCGTTTCTTGCTGGTGTCCGTCTTTGCGCCGTTTCTTGCTGGTGTGCGGGACTTGACGTGCCTGCTTTCCCAGGAACTCGCCTGCCTTCCCGGGCTGCATTTGTGAGGGGGCTGGGACGCTGCTGCCTGGAGGCTGGGAGGATTTTGACTCCAAAAGCCTTCTCGAGGCTCAGTGTATAAGGTTTATTTGGACGTGAAAACGGAATCAAAGATGCAATTAACGAAGTTTTAGAAGCAGGCTTTATTGAGAAGCTTGCGGGCAGGTTCAGCAACTCAGGGTATTGAGCTATTGAAGCCGCGCAGGGGGAAAAAATCCTGGCAGCGTTTTTATGCCCACTGCTGGCAGGCACAGCTGGGGAGGATCAAAGCTGGGGAGGATCTGCGCACACAGGTGCTTCAGAAGGGAGAAGGTCGTTAATCTTACCTATATGTCAGGGACGCGTGGAGTGACCATATCTTCAGAAAACATTCTGGCTTTGTGACGAGCTGGTTCCAGGAATTTGGGGTTGAGCTGGGGAGGGGAGGTCGGTTAGGGGTCAGCCTTGAGAGCTAAGATGGAGGTGCAGGACTCAAAATGGAGTCTGTTGTGCCAAGACTGGGAAACAGTGTCGTGCCGCGGCTCCGGCAAACAGCAGGCCTGGGGGCGCCTGCGTCCACCCTGTTGGTTTGGGCAGGACTCTGGCTGGGTGGCCGGCTCCAGGCTGGCTTTCGGCTAGGCCGCAACCTGGGGCCTCCATTTTCCCAGCCACGTGACTCCACTCACAGGCAGAATGGCACCACCTGTGTCTGTTGTAGCTACACTCCATTCCCAGACAGCAAACCGCCCAGACTGCCGGAAAGTTCAGTAGAACAAGTTTCATTTCCTGCTCAGGGACCAGACCATCAGCTCTCTTGAGGGGAGACTGAGCGGCCCCCCAGTCTAATTTTCCAAAGGTTTTTATACTTTTGCAATGTGCAGGTGTGCAAGCAGGCAGAGCTCAGAAGCGGGGTATTGTGGTTAGCCATTCTTAGTTGAACCAAAACTGCTCTGGTCGTTCTCGAAAGCCTTCTGAACATCCATTTCCTTCTGTACGTTCCCTTGGGCTATGTCTGCACAGCCTAACTCCCCAGTATCAGCTAGTTCATTGGCACTTCATAGCTAGTTTATTTACCATTCATAATGGCTTCTGAAAGCTCAAAATGACTTCTCTTGTCAAGGCTACTTAAGCTTTGCCCAGAGCTGCTATATACTCTCCTGTTCTTAGCCAAGTTCAAATCATTGAATCTTCGGTAGCCAGCCCAGTGTATGGTGGGCTCAGCACTAAGAGTTTTGTGGCTTGTACTTTCTGTGTAAGGAATGCCACTAGCTTATTGGTTATTACTGGGCCAAATGTGAGGCTTAGCAGGAGGAGGATTAGGGGCCGGCTAGGGCCGTTCATAGGGTAGTTAGCCAGGCTGACCAATTAAGTAGCTTTTCAAACCAATTGGTTCCTCCATTTCTTTTCTTGACTCTTTGTTCTAATCCTTTCCTAACCAGGGCTCATCTATCTTTATTGATTCCCGAATGCTTTGCATAGAATTAGTTTCTCCCAATGCTGTGCACAGCATTCCTTGTTTCCAAAAGAGCAAGTCAAGCCCTCGGCGGGTTTACAACACAACTGCTACAAGGGAGTCTAGGGATCTTTCTAAATGGGAGACAGGTTTTTTTTAATCCCTGTAGATCTAAAGCAATTTGCTGACTAAGAGTCTGATAGTTTAAGTTTCCTTGTATTAAAGCAACTGACCCGACTGCAGCTAATGCCATAATCCCAAGCCCTGTTACCAGTGGGACCAATACTGGGGCTCTTTGAACTCATCCGGAAATTCCAAAGTTATCCCTACACCTCCTTCACCAGAACACAGGTACACTTGAGGAGTAACATGCACTAGCACACAAATACCCGGGGAAAAGAGACAGGGTGTTCATCCTGTGGAACAAGTAAAGCAAGTACTCATTGGAGCAGATAACAAATTAGGATCAACATTTGGTTCAATGGGAACAGCTTGAAGGCAAAAATCTCGATATCTTGATATATTAAAGGGATACTTAGATGAATAAAAACACAGTCTTGCCCTTGCAAATCTTTTAAAGTGAGCTTAGACTTGAGTCCATACTAACATCACCTATAGACTGCTGCTTCGTGTAATCCTTTTTACTAACATTTCTAATTGGATTACACTCTGTACCAATAGTGCTATTTGTACCTGTGCCTACATAGTAAGGGGAAGCAGCGTTCAGACAAAGCCAACAATCAGCTGTGAGGTGAGGATTTGAGTTCATAAATTGGAATACAGCATCCCGAGAATCAAACACAGAACCTTGAGGTGGCTCCTGAATGAGAAGGGCCCTGTGAGTTGGGCTGGCAGTGAACGGGAAAGTTACTGGAGAGTCTGGAGGGTGCGGCAAAGGAATCTTAATGACACCAGCTGTGGCTCTTCAGGATTTATCCCGAGGTTTGGGCCTTTGTACGGATGGCAGGTTGCCATATTTTACTTTGCTGGATAGAAAAGGTTTCCCGGGATCTCTATCATTTACATAATGTTGAATTCCCCATGTTTTCCCGGTGAACCCAATAACGCTTGAATCCAATTCTTATTGGGTTATATTTGGAAACCATACACGTAGTGGGATCAAACCCTTCCGACTTGAGTCTCATTCTTGTAAAAATAATAGGGTCATCTTTAACAAGTTTCCACCCTGAAAATGATGGTTTCACAACCCCAAGCTGCGCAATGGTAATGTCCCTCCCCTTGGCAGTTAGGGAGTCCATGAGCCGGGCATATATAGACATGGTTTGTTTGGAGCCTTCTTTCTATAGAGGGTATTCCGCACCAATAGGATGGGATTCGAGTATAGGTCCCATTGTGCCCTTTACCTTTAAAGGATCCAGAATGCCAATTCTTTCCTAGCAAATCAAACAAATCAAAATGAAAACAGGGGGTCATACCCAGTATAAGAGGTTACATATTCACTGCTGGAGGTTAGAATAGCAGTCCACAGATGTGTTTGTGCTTGGGGGAAACACTGGGTGTTGTCAGCAATACTCAGAGAAAAACAATTAAGTTCTGTAAAGCCTTAATTTTGAGGGATTTTCCGTCTTTCTGGGTGTCCATCTTTCCAGGATATGCTCAGGGAGGGCTTTTTTTTTTTACTTATGACTGAGGAATCCACGGCCCCCTCCCCACTATTTTAACTGCAGTTGGTGTAAGTATCACTTGGTATGGGCCAGTCCACCTAGGTTCTAAGGTGTCAGGTTGGTGCTTCTTTACCCATGTCCAGTTTCCTGGTTGCACGTTGTTGGCTGCCTGTTCCCTTTCCCTTGGTTAGGCCCAAAATGAAGGTGTCAGAGCAGATGATTTGTCTCTCACCTGTTGCACAGCCTGCAGGCACTCGATGAGGGAATGATTAGTGACTTCCATTATTTCTACTTCCTTCAATCTTGGGAGGATTTGGGGAAGGTCTGCCAAACATAAATTCAAATGGGGACATGCTATTCACATAGGGAGCGCATCAGACTTGAAGTAGGGCAAAAGGTAAAGTAAGGATCAACCCAGTTCTCGCCAGGTCCTAAATGCAACTTAACGAACAATTCATTTAGGGTTCTGTTTATTTTTTTCTACTTGCCCTGAAGAGCTTCCAGTTAATATTTAGAAGCATTGCTAAGACTTTAGTAATTTGAGCAATAAATGTTGGGCCATTGTTGGACCCCAAGGTGGTGGGAAGGCCAAATCTAGGGACAATTTTAGTTACTAATAATTTACACACAGTGGCAGCAGTTTCCTTCTTTGTTGGGAAGGCTTCCACCCATCCAGAACAGGTGTCTACGAACACCAGCAAATATCGGTAGTCATACTTTCTAAATTTGATATCCATAAAGTCCACCTCCCAGAATTCTCCAGGACTACTACCTCAAGCTCGTGGTTGGGGTTGCTCCTTTTCTTTCTGGGGTTGTTTACCCGAGCACAGTGCAATCAACGGTGGGTGACATCTGCCACCCAGTGTCCAAGCCTGGGTATGTAAAAGTGCCTGAGAAGCAACTGAGACAGTTTAGAGAGGATCCCAAATGCATACCTTCATGTAGTCCTTAAGTCAGATCTCTCCCAGAGCTTCTGGCATGAATCTTCTTCCATCAGGATGGAGCAGCCACCCTGGATGCTCCCAGCCTTTTTGGCAGGCCAGCTCTTGGCTTATCTTTAGATCATTTTCTGAGTATGTAGGTTGTGGCTGTAACACTGGGAATGGCATGGTCACAGCCACTACCTTGGGGATTTGTGGTATAGTCCTGGCATTCGAGATCCACCGGTCCGGGGGACTGGTTAGGAGTGGTTCAACCATAGGTCCCCCTACCACAGCAATATCCTGTCCCAGTGTAAGCTTCCTAGCTTCTATGACTAGGATGGCCGTGGCAGCCACAGCTCGCATGCAGCTCAGCCATCCTGCAGCTACAGAGTCCAGTTTCTTTGAAAGATAGGTCACAGGTCTCTTCCATGGCCGCAAGTTCTCAGTTAGCACTTCTTTTGCTGTGCCTCTGGCCTCACATAGACAATTGGAAGGGCTTTACTATGTCTAGTAGGGCAAGGGAGGTTGCCCATATGAGCGAATTTTTAAAGGATTCAAACGCTTGTTGTTCTACTTCAGTCCATTTAAGTTCTTTTTCCTTTCCCCAGTACTTGCATATAGGGGTTTCGTTGTTTTTGCAAATCCTAAATTCCACAATGGACAGTACCCCACAGTTCCTAGAAACTCTTGCAACTGCTTCTTCGTCTCAGGGACTGGGATTTTGAGGATCGCCTCAGTGCGGCTGGGGGACAAGGTCCGTTTTCCATCCTCCAGTTGGTAGCCTAGGTATACAGCTTTATGGACACACAGTTGAGCCTTTCTTGCAGATACCCTGTACCCCAATGGGCCAAGGACTATTATCAGGTCCTTGGTAGCCCGTTGGCATTCCTCCAGGGTTTTGGAGGCCAGGAGGAGGTCATCTGCATACTGGAGCAAGGTGGTTTGGGGGTGTTCCTCCTTGTGTCCCTGTAAGTCTTCACTGGGTTGATGTGCAGGGGAC
>NW_027458258.1:0-55273 GCF_050624435.1 Tenrec ecaudatus | reverse complement strand
TAGGGGTGCCCGAGCCTAAGGCTAGGGGAGCACCAGCCTAAGGCTAGGGGAACCCGAGTCTAAGGCTTGGGGGAGCCCTAGCCTAAGCCTAGGGGTGAACTAGCCTAAGGATAGGGGAGCCATAGCCTTAGCTTAAGCCTAGGGGTTCCCTAGCATAAGCCTAGGGGTGCCCTAGCCTAAGCCTAGGGGTGCCCTAGCATAAGGCTAGGGGAGCCTTAGCGTACGGCCAGGGGAGCACGAGCCTAAGGCTAGGGGTGCCCGAGCCTACAGATAGGGGAGCCCTAGCCTAAGGCTAGGGTAGCCCTAGCCTAAGGCTTGGGGAGCCCTAGCCTTAGCCTAAGCCTAGGGGTGCCCTAGCCTAAGTTTAGGGGAGCCCTAGCCTTAGCCTAAGCCTAAAATTGCCCTAGACTAAGGCTAGGGGAGCGCTAGCCTTAGCCTAAGCCTAGGGGTGCCCTAACCTAAGGCTAGGGTAGCCTTAGCCTAAGGCTAGGGGAGTCCTAGCCTAAGGCTAGGGGAGCCCTAGCCTTAACCTAAGCCTAGGGGTGCCCGACGTAAGGCTATGGAGCCCTAGCCTAAGGCTAGGGGAGCCCTAGCCTTAGCCTAAGCCTAGGGGTGCCCTAACCTAAGGCTAGGGGAGCCCTAGCCTTAGCCTAAGCCTAGGGGTGCCATCGCCTAAGGCTAGGGGAGCCCTAGGCCAAGGCTAGGGGAGCCCTATCATAAGGCTAGGGGAGCCCTAGCCTAAGGCTAGGATATTCCTAGACTTAGCCTAAGCCTAGGGGTGCCCTAGCCTAACGCTAGGGGAGCCCTAGCCTTAGCCTAAGCCTAGGGGTGCCCTAACATAAGGCTATGGAGCCCTAGCCTAAGGCTAGGGGAGCCCTAGCCTTAGCCTAAGACTAGGGGTGCCCGAACCTAAGGCTAGGGGAGCCCTAGCCTAAGTCTAGGGTTTCTATAGCCTAAGGCTAGGGGAGCCATTGCCTTAACCTAAGCCTTGGGGTGCCCTAACCTAACGCTAGGGGAGCCCTAGCCTTAGCCTAAGCTTAGGGGTGCCCTAACCTAACGCTAGGGGAGCCCTAGCCTTAGCCTAAGCCTAGGGGTGCCCTAACATAAGGCTATGGAGCCCTAGCCTAAGGCTAGGGGAGCCCTAGCCTTAGCCTAAGACTAGGGGTGCCCGAACCTAAGGCTAGGGGAGCCCTAGCCTAAGTCTAGGGTTTCTATAGCCTAAGGCTAGGGGAGCCATTGCCTTAACCTAAGCCTTGGGGTGCCCTAGCCTAAGGCTAGGGGAGCCCTAGCCTAAGGCTAGGGGAGCCCTAGCCTTAGCCTAAGCCTAGAGGTGCCCTAGCCTAAGGCTAGGGGAGCCCTAGCCCAAGACTAGGGGAGCCCTAGCCTAAGTCTAGGGTTTCCCTAGCCTAAGGCTAGGGGAGCCATTGCCTTAGCCTAAGCCTAGGGGTGCCCTAGCCTAAGGCTAGGGGAGCACTAGCCTATGCCTAGGGGAGCCCTAGCCTTAGCCTAAGCCTAGGGGTGCCCTACCCTAAGGTTAGGGGAACACTAGCCTAAGGCTAGGGGAGCCATAGCCTAAGGTTCGGGGAGCCCTAGCCTAAGGCTCCGGGACCCTAGCCTAAGCCTAGGGGTGCCCTTACCTAACGCTAGGGGAGCACTAGCCTAAGCCTTGGAGTGCCTTAGCCTAAGGCTAGGGGAGCCCTAGATTAAGGCTAGGGGTACCCTAGCCTAAGGCTAGGGGAGCACTAGCCTAAGGCTAGGGGAGCCCTAGCCTTAGCCTAAGCCTAGAGGAGCCCTAGCCTAAGACTAGGGGGACCTAGCCTAAGGCTAGGGGAGCCCTAGCCTTAGCCTAAACTTAGGTGTGCCCTAGCCGAAGGCTAAGGGAGCCCTAGCCTTAGCCAAAGCCTTGGGGTGCCCTAGCCTAAGGGTAGGGGAGCCCTAGCCTTAGCCTAAGCCTAGGTGTGCCCTAGCCTAAGCCTACGGGTGCCCTAGCATAGAGCTAGGGGAGCCCTAACCTAAGGGAAGGGAAGTCCTAGCCTTAGCCTAAGCCTAGGGGTGCCCTAGCCTAAGGCTAGGGAAACCCTAGCCTAAGTCTAGGGGAGCCCTAGCCTTAGCCTAAGCCTAGGGGAGCCCTAGTCTAAGGCTAGGGGAGCCCTAGCCTAAGGCTAGGGGAGCCCTAGCCTTAGCCTAAGCCTAAAGGTTCCCTAGCCTAAGCCTAGGGGATGCCTAGCTTTGGCCTAAGCCTAGGGGTGCCCTAACATAAGGCTAGGGGAGCCCTAGCCTAAGGTTAGGGGAGACATAGCCTTAGCCTAAGCCTTGGGGTGCCCTAACCTAAGGCTAGGGGAGCCCTAGCTTAAGGTTGGGGGAGCATTAGCCTAAGACTAGGGGAGCCCGTGCCTTAACCTAAGCCTAGGGGTGCCCTAGCATAAGGCTAGGAGAGCCTTAGCCTAAGGCTTGGGGAGCCCTAGCCTAAGGCTAGGGTAGCTCTAGCTAAGGCTAGGGGAGCCATAGCCTAAGACTAGGGGAACCCTAGCCTTAGCCTAAGCCTAGGGGTGCCCTAGCCTAAGCCTAGGGGTACCCTAGCCTAAGGCTAGGGGAGCACTAGCCTAAGGCTAGGGGAGCCCTAGCCTTAGCCTAAGCCTAGGGGTGCCCTAGCCTAAGGCTAGCGGAACCCTAGCCTAACTCTCAGGGAGCCCTAGCCTTAGCCTAACCTAGGGGAGCCCTAGCCTAAGGCTAGGGGAGCCCTAGCCTTAGCCAAAGCCTAGGGGTGCGCTAGCCTAAGGGTAGAGGAGCCCTAGCCTAAGGCTAGGGGAGACCTAGCCTAAGGCTAGGGGAGCCCTAGCCTAAGGCTAGGTGTGCCCTAGCCTAAGGTTAGGGGAGCCCTAGCATAAGGCTAGGGGTGCCCTATCCTAAGGCTAGGGGAGTCCTAGACTTAGCCTAAGCCTACGGGTGCCCTAGCCTAAGGCTAGGGGAGCCCTAACCTAAGGCTAGGTGAGCCCTAGCCTTAGCCTAAGCCTAGGGGTGCCCTAGCCTAATGCTAGGGGAGCCCTAGCCTTAGCCTAAGCCTAAAAGTGCCCTAGCCTAAGCTAGGGGAGCGCTAGCCTTAGCCTGAACCTAGGGGTGCCCTAATCTAAGGCTAGGGCTGCCCTAACCTAAGGCTAGGGGAGCCCTAGCCTAAGGCTAGGGGAGCTTTAGTCTAAGGCTAGGGGAGCCCTAGCCTTAGCCTAAGCGTAGGGGTGCCCTAGCCTAAGGCTAGGGGAGCCCTAGCCTTAGCCTAAGCCTAGGGGTGCACTAACCTAAGGCTAGGAAAGCCATAGCCTAAGGCTAGGGGAGCCCTAGCTTAAGGCTAGGGGAGCCCTAGCCTTAGCCTAAAACTAGGGGTGCCCTAGCCTAAGGCTAGGGGAGCCCTAGTCTTAGCCTAAGCCTAGGGGTGCCCTAGCCTAAGGCTAAGGTTGCCCTAGCCTAAGGCTAGGGGAGGCCTAGCCATAGCCTAAGCCTAGGGGTGCCCTAGCCTAAGGTTAGGGGAACACTAGCCTAAGGCTAGGGGAGCCATAGCCTAAGGTTCAGGGAGCACTAGCCTAAGGCTCGGGGAGCCCTAGCCTTAGCCTAAGACTAGGGGTGCCCGAACCTAAGGCTAGGGGAGCCCTAGCCTAAGTCTAGGGTTTCTATAGCCTAAGGCTAGGGGAGCCATTGCCTTAACCTAAGCCTTGGGGTGCCCTAACCTAACGCTAGGGGAGCCCTAGCCTTAGCCTAAGCTTAGGGGTGCCCTAACCTAACGCTAGGGGAGCCCTAGCCTTAGCCTAAGCCTAGGGGTGCCCTAACATAAGGCTATGGAGCCCTAGCCTAAGGCTAGGGGAGCCCTAGCCTTAGCCTAAGACTAGGGGTGCCCGAACCTAAGGCTAGGGGAGCCCTAGCCTAAGTCTAGGGTTTCTATAGCCTAAGGCTAGGGGAGCCATTGCCTTCACCTAAGCCTTGGGGTGCCCTAGCCTAAGGCTAGGGGAGCCCTAGCCTAAGGCTAGGGGAGCCCTAGCCTTAGCCTAAGCCTAGAGGTGCCCTAGCCTAAGGCTAGGGTTGCCCTAGCCTAAGGCTAGGGGAGGCCTAGCCATAGCCTAAGCCTAGGGGTGCCCTAGCCTAAGGTTAGGGGAACACTAGCCTAAGGCTAGGGGAGCCATAGCCTAAGGTTCAGGGAGCACTAGCCTAAGGCTCGGGGAGCCCTAGCCTTAGCCTAAGACTAGGGGTGCCCGAACCTAAGGCTAGGGGAGCCCTAGCCTAAGTCTAGGGTTTCTATAGCCTAAGGCTAGGGGAGCCATTGCCTTAACCTAAGCCTTGGGGTGCCCTAACCTAACGCTAGGGGAGCCCTAGCCTTAGCCTAAGCTTAGGGGTGCCCTAACCTAACGCTAGGGGAGCCCTAGCCTTAGCCTAAGCCTAGGGGTGCCCTAACATAAGGCTATGGAGCCCTAGCCTAAGGCTAGGGGAGCCCTAGCCTTAGCCTAAGACTAGGGGTGCCCGAACCTAAGGCTAGGGGAGCCCTAGCCTAAGTCTAGGGTTTCTATAGCCTAAGGCTAGGGGAGCCATTGCCTTAACCTAAGCCTTGGGGTGCCCTAGCCTAAGGCTAGGGGAGCCCTAGCCTAAGGCTAGGGGAGCCCTAGCCTTAGCCTAAGCCTAGAGGTGCCCTAGCCTAAGGCTAGGGGAGCCCTAGCCCAAGACTAGGGGAGCCCTAGCCTAAGTCTAGGGTTTCCCTAGCCTAAGGCTAGGGGAGCCATTGCCTTAGCCTAAGCCTAGGGGTGCCCTAGCCTAAGGCTAGGGGAGCACTAGCCTATGCCTAGGGGAGCCCTAGCCTTAGCCTAAGCCTAGGGGTGCCCTACCCTAAGGTTAGGGGAACACTAGCCTAAGGCTAGGGGAGCCATAGCCTAAGGTTCGGGGAGCCCTAGCCTAAGGCTCCGGGACCCTAGCCTAAGCCTAGGGGTGCCCTTACCTAACGCTAGGGGAGCACTAGCCTAAGCCTTGGAGTGCCTTAGCCTAAGGCTAGGGGAGCCCTAGATTAAGGCTAGGGGTACCCTAGCCTAAGGCTAGGGGAGCACTAGCCTAAGGGTAGGGGAGCCCTAGCCTTAGCCTAAGCCTAGGTGTGCCCTAGCCTAAGCCTACGGGTGCCCTAGCATAGAGCTAGGGGAGCCCTAACCTAAGGGAAGGGAAGTCCTAGCCTTAGCCTAAGCCTAGGGGTGCCCTAGCCTAAGGCTAGGGAAACCCTAGCCTAAGTCTAGGGGAGCCCTAGCCTTAGCCTAAGCCTAGGGGAGCCCTAGTCTAAGGCTAGGGGAGCCCTAGCCTAAGGCTAGGGGAGCCCTAGCCTTAGCCTAAGCCTAAAGGTTCCCTAGCCTAAGCCTAGGGGATGCCTAGCTTTGGCCTAAGCCTAGGGGTGCCCTAACATAAGGCTAGGGGAGCCCTAGCCTAAGGTTAGGGGAGACATAGCCTTAGCCTAAGCCTTGGGGTGCCCTAACCTAAGGCTAGGGGAGCCCTAGCTTAAGGTTGGGGGAGCATTAGCCTAAGACTAGGGGAGCCCGTGCCTTAACCTAAGCCTAGGGGTGCCCTAGCATAAGGCTAGGAGAGCCTTAGCCTAAGGCTTGGGGAGCCCTAGCCTAAGGCTAGGGTAGCTCTAGCTAAGGCTAGGGGAGCCATAGCCTAAGACTAGGGGAACCCTAGCCTTAGCCTAAGCCTAGGGGTGCCCTAGCCTAAGCCTAGGGGTACCCTAGCCTAAGGCTAGGGGAGCACTAGCCTAAGGCTAGGGGAGCCCTAGCCTTAGCCTAAGCCTAGGGGTGCCCTAGCCTAAGGCTAGCGGAACCCTAGCCTAACTCTCAGGGAGCCCTAGCCTTAGCCTAACCTAGGGGAGCCCTAGCCTAAGGCTAGGGGAGCCCTAGCCTTAGCCAAAGCCTAGGGGTGCGCTAGCCTAAGGGTAGAGGAGCCCTAGCCTAAGGCTAGGGGAGACCTAGCCTAAGGCTAGGGGAGCCCTAGCCTAAGGCTAGGTGTGCCCTAGCCTAAGGTTAGGGGAGCCCTAGCATAAGGCTAGGGGTGCCCTATCCTAAGGCTAGGGGAGTCCTAGACTTAGCCTAAGCCTACGGGTGCCCTAGCCTAAGGCTAGGGGAGCCCTAACCTAAGGCTAGGTGAGCCCTAGCCTTAGCCTAAGCCTAGGGGTGCCCTAGCCTAATGCTAGGGGAGCCCTAGCCTTAGCCTAAGCCTAAAAGTGCCCTAGCCTAAGCTAGGGGAGCGCTAGCCTTAGCCTGAACCTAGGGGTGCCCTAATCTAAGGCTAGGGCTGCCCTAACCTAAGGCTAGGGGAGCCCTAGCCTAAGGCTAGGGGAGCTTTAGTCTAAGGCTAGGGGAGCCCTAGCCTTAGCCTAAGCGTAGGGGTGCCCTAGCCTAAGGCTAGGGGAGCCCTAGCCTTAGCCTAAGCCTAGGGGTGCACTAACCTAAGGCTAGGAAAGCCATAGCCTAAGGCTAGGGGAGCCCTAGCTTAAGGCTAGGGGAGCCCTAGCCTTAGCCTAAAACTAGGGGTGCCCTAGCCTAAGGCTAGGGGAGCCCTAGTCTTAGCCTAAGCCTAGGGGTGCCCTAGCCTAAGGCTAAGGTTGCCCTAGCCTAAGGCTAGGGGAGGCCTAGCCATAGCCTAAGCCTAGGGGTGCCCTAGCCTAAGGTTAGGGGAACACTAGCCTAAGGCTAGGGGAGCCATAGCCTAAGGTTCAGGGAGCACTAGCCTAAGGCTCGGGGAGCCCTAGCCTTAGCCTAAGACTAGGGGTGCCCGAACCTAAGGCTAGGGGAGCCCTAGCCTAAGTCTAGGGTTTCTATAGCCTAAGGCTAGGGGAGCCATTGCCTTAACCTAAGCCTTGGGGTGCCCTAACCTAACGCTAGGGGAGCCCTAGCCTTAGCCTAAGCTTAGGGGTGCCCTAACCTAACGCTAGGGGAGCCCTAGCCTTAGCCTAAGCCTAGGGGTGCCCTAACATAAGGCTATGGAGCCCTAGCCTAAGGCTAGGGGAGCCCTAGCCTTAGCCTAAGACTAGGGGTGCCCGAACCTAAGGCTAGGGGAGCCCTAGCCTAAGTCTAGGGTTTCTATAGCCTAAGGCTAGGGGAGCCATTGCCTTCACCTAAGCCTTGGGGTGCCCTAGCCTAAGGCTAGGGGAGCCCTAGCCTAAGGCTAGGGGAGCCCTAGCCTTAGCCTAAGCCTAGAGGTGCCCTAGCCTAAGGCTAGGGTTGCCCTAGCCTAAGGCTAGGGGAGGCCTAGCCATAGCCTAAGCCTAGGGGTGCCCTAGCCTAAGGTTAGGGGAACACTAGCCTAAGGCTAGGGGAGCCATAGCCTAAGGTTCAGGGAGCACTAGCCTAAGGCTCGGGGAGCCCTAGCCTTAGCCTAAGACTAGGGGTGCCCGAACCTAAGGCTAGGGGAGCCCTAGCCTAAGTCTAGGGTTTCTATAGCCTAAGGCTAGGGGAGCCATTGCCTTAACCTAAGCCTTGGGGTGCCCTAACCTAACGCTAGGGGAGCCCTAGCCTTAGCCTAAGCTTAGGGGTGCCCTAACCTAACGCTAGGGGAGCCCTAGCCTTAGCCTAAGCCTAGGGGTGCCCTAACATAAGGCTATGGAGCCCTAGCCTAAGGCTAGGGGAGCCCTAGCCTTAGCCTAAGACTAGGGGTGCCCGAACCTAAGGCTAGGGGAGCCCTAGCCTAAGTCTAGGGTTTCTATAGCCTAAGGCTAGGGGAGCCATTGCCTTAACCTAAGCCTTGGGGTGCCCTAGCCTAAGGCTAGGGGAGCCCTAGCCTAAGGCTAGGGGAGCCCTAGCCTTAGCCTAAGCCTAGAGGTGCCCTAGCCTAAGGCTAGGGGAGCCCTAGCCCAAGACTAGGGGAGCCCTAGCCTAAGTCTAGGGTTTCCCTAGCCTAAGGCTAGGGGAGCCATTGCCTTAGCCTAAGCCTAGGGGTGCCCTAGCCTAAGGCTAGGGGAGCACTAGCCTATGCCTAGGGGAGCCCTAGCCTTAGCCTAAGCCTAGGGGTGCCCTACCCTAAGGTTAGGGGAACACTAGCCTAAGGCTAGGGGAGCCATAGCCTAAGGTTCGGGGAGCCCTAGCCTAAGGCTCCGGGACCCTAGCCTAAGCCTAGGGGTGCCCTTACCTAACGCTAGGGGAGCACTAGCCTAAGCCTTGGAGTGCCTTAGCCTAAGGCTAGGGGAGCCCTAGATTAAGGCTAGGGGTACCCTAGCCTAAGGCTAGGGGAGCACTAGCCTAAGGCTAGGGGAGCCCTAGCCTTAGCCTAAGCCTAGAGGAGCCCTAGCCTAAGACTAGGGGGACCTAGCCTAAGGCTAGGGGAGCCCTAGCCTTAGCCTAAACTTAGGTGTGCCCTAGCCGAAGGCTAAGGGAGCCCTAGCCTTAGCCAAAGCCTTGGGGTGCCCTAGCCTAAGGGTAGGGGAGCCCTAGCCTTAGCCTAAGCCTAGGTGTGCCCTAGCCTAAGCCTACGGGTGCCCTAGCATAGAGCTAGGGGAGCCCTAACCTAAGGGAAGGGAAGTCCTAGCCTTAGCCTAAGCCTAGGGGTGCCCTAGCCTAAGGCTAGGGAAACCCTAGCCTAAGTCTAGGGGAGCCCTAGCCTTAGCCTAAGCCTAGGGGAGCCCTAGTCTAAGGCTAGGGGAGCCCTAGCCTAAGGCTAGGGGAGCCCTAGCCTTAGCCTAAGCCTAAAGGTTCCCTAGCCTAAGCCTAGGGGATGCCTAGCTTTGGCCTAAGCCTAGGGGTGCCCTAACATAAGGCTAGGGGAGCCCTAGCCTAAGGTTAGGGGAGACATAGCCTTAGCCTAAGCCTTGGGGTGCCCTAACCTAAGGCTAGGGGAGCCCTAGCTTAAGGTTGGGGGAGCATTAGCCTAAGACTAGGGGAGCCCGTGCCTTAACCTAAGCCTAGGGGTGCCCTAGCATAAGGCTAGGAGAGCCTTAGCCTAAGGCTTGGGGAGCCCTAGCCTAAGGCTAGGGTAGCTCTAGCTAAGGCTAGGGGAGCCATAGCCTAAGACTAGGGGAACCCTAGCCTTAGCCTAAGCCTAGGGGTGCCCTAGCCTAAGCCTAGGGGTACCCTAGCCTAAGGCTAGGGGAGCACTAGCCTAAGGCTAGGGGAGCCCTAGCCTTAGCCTAAGCCTAGGGGTGCCCTAGCCTAAGGCTAGCGGAACCCTAGCCTAACTCTCAGGGAGCCCTAGCCTTAGCCTAACCTAGGGGAGCCCTAGCCTAAGGCTAGGGGAGCCCTAGCCTTAGCCAAAGCCTAGGGGTGCGCTAGCCTAAGGGTAGAGGAGCCCTAGCCTAAGGCTAGGGGAGACCTAGCCTAAGGCTAGGGGAGCCCTAGCCTAAGGCTAGGTGTGCCCTAGCCTAAGGTTAGGGGAGCCCTAGCATAAGGCTAGGGGTGCCCTATCCTAAGGCTAGGGGAGTCCTAGACTTAGCCTAAGCCTACGGGTGCCCTAGCCTAAGGCTAGGGGAGCCCTAACCTAAGGCTAGGTGAGCCCTAGCCTTAGCCTAAGCCTAGGGGTGCCCTAGCCTAATGCTAGGGGAGCCCTAGCCTTAGCCTAAGCCTAAAAGTGCCCTAGCCTAAGCTAGGGGAGCGCTAGCCTTAGCCTGAACCTAGGGGTGCCCTAATCTAAGGCTAGGGCTGCCCTAACCTAAGGCTAGGGGAGCCCTAGCCTAAGGCTAGGGGAGCTTTAGTCTAAGGCTAGGGGAGCCCTAGCCTTAGCCTAAGCGTAGGGGTGCCCTAGCCTAAGGCTAGGGGAGCCCTAGCCTTAGCCTAAGCCTAGGGGTGCACTAACCTAAGGCTAGGAAAGCCATAGCCTAAGGCTAGGGGAGCCCTAGCTTAAGGCTAGGGGAGCCCTAGCCTTAGCCTAAAACTAGGGGTGCCCTAGCCTAAGGCTAGGGGAGCCCTAGTCTTAGCCTAAGCCTAGGGGTGCCCTAGCCTAAGGCTAGGGTTGCCCTAGCCTAAGGCTAGGGGAGGCCTAGCCATAGCCTAAGCCTAGGGGTGCCCTAGCCTAAGGTTAGGGGAACACTAGCCTAAGGCTAGGGGAGCCATAGCCTAAGGTTCAGGGAGCACTAGCCTAAGGCTCGGGGAGCCCTAGCCTAAGCCTAGGGGTGCCCTTACCTAACACTAGGGGAGCGCTAGCCTAAGCCTTGGAGTGCCCTAGCCTAAGGCTAGGGGAGCGCTAGATTAAGGCTAGGGGTGCCCTAGCCTAAGGCTAGGGGAGCCCTAGCCTAAGACTAGGGGAGCCCTAGCCTAAGGCTAGGGGAGCCCTAGCCTTAGCCTAAACCTAGGTGTGCCCTAGACGAAGGCCAGGGGAGCCCTAGCCTTAGCCAAAGCCTTGGGGTGCCCTAGCCTAAGGGTAGGGGAGCCCTAGCCTTATCCTAAGCCTAGGGGTGCGCTAGCCTAAGGCTAGAGGAGCCCTAGCCTAAGTCTAGGGGAGACCTAGCCTAAGGCTAGGGGAGCCCTAGCCTAAGGCTAGGTGTGCCCTAGCCTAAGGTTAGGGGAGCCCTAGCATAAGGCTAGGGGTGCCCTATCCTAAGGCTAGGGGAGTCCTAGAATTAGCCTAAGCCTACGGGTGCCCTAGCCAAAGGCTAGGGGAGCCCTAACCTAAGGCTAGGGGAGCCCTAGCCTTAGCCTAAGCCTAGGGGTGCCCTAGCCTAATGCTAGGGGAGCCCTAGCCTTAGCCTAAGCCTAAAAGTGCCCTAGCCTAAGCTAGGGAAGCGCTAGCCTTAGCCTGAACCTAGGGGTGCCCTAACCTAAGGCTAGGGCAGCCCTAGCCTTAGCCTAAGCCTAGGGGTGCCCTAACCTAAGGCTAGGGGAGCCCTAACCTAAGGCTAGGGAGCCCTAGCCTTAGCCTAAGCCTAGGGAGCCCTAGCCTAAGGCTAGGGGAGCCCTAGCCTAAGGCTAGGGGAGCCCTAGCCTAAGGCTAGGGTAGCCCTAGCCTTAGCCTAAGCCTAGGGGTTCCCTTGCCTAAGGCTAGGGGAGCCCTAGACTTAGCCTAAGCTTAAAGGTGCCCTAGCATAAGGCTAGAGGATCCCTAGCCTTGGCCTAAGCCTACGGGTGCCCTAACGTAAGGCTCGTGGAGCCAGAGCATAAGGCTCAGAGGCCCTAGCCTTAGCCTAAGCCTAGGGGAGCCCTAGCCTAAGGCTAGGGGAGCCCTAGCCTTAGCCTAAGCCTAGGGGTGCCCTAGCCTAAGGCTAGCGGAGCGCTAGCCCAAGGCTAGGGTAGCCCTAGCCTAAGGCTAGGGGAGCCTTAGCCTTAGCCTAAGCCTAGGGGTGCCCTAGCCTAAGGCTAGGGGAGCACTAGCCTAAGGCTAGGGGAGCCCTAGCCTTAGCCTTAGCCTAAGCCTAGGGGTGCCCTAGCCTAAGGCTAGGGAGGCCTATCCTAAGTCTCAGGGAGCCCTAGCCTTAGCCTAAGCCTAGGGGAACCCTAGCCTAAGGGTAGGGGAGCCCTAGCCTTAGCCTAAGCCTTGGGGTTCCATAGCCTAAGGCTAGGGGAGCCCTAACCTAAGGCTAGGGTGCCCTAGCCTTAGCCTAAGCTTAGGGGTGCCCTAGCCTAAGGCTTGGGGATCGCTAGCTTTAGCCTAAACCTAGGGGTGCCCTAACCTAAGTCTAGAAAAGCCCTAGCCTAAGGCTAGGGGAGCCCTAGCCTAAGGCTAGGGGAGCCCTAGCATTAGCCTAAGCCTAAGGGTGCCCAAGCCTAAGGCTAGGGGAGCACTAGCCTAAGGCTAGGGGTGTCCTAGCCTTAGCCTAAGCCTAGGGGTGCCCTAGCCTAAGGTTAGGGGTACACTAGCCTAAGGCTAGGGCAGCCATAGCCTAAAGCTTGAGGAGCCCTAGCCTAAGGCTAGGGGAGCCCTAGCCTTAGCCTAAGCCAAGGGTGCCCTAACCTACGGCTAGGGGAGCCCTAGCCCAAGGCTAGGGGAGCTCTAGTCTAAGGCTAGGGGAGACTTGCCTAAGGCTAGGGGAGCCCTAGCCTTAGCCTAAGCCTAGGGGTGCCCTAGCCTAAGGCTAGGGGAGCCCTAGCCTAAGGCTAGGGGAGCCTTAGTCTAAGGCTAGGGGAGCCCTAGCCTTAGCCTAAGCCTAGGGGTGCCCTAACCTAAGGCTAGAAAAGCCCTAGCCAAAGGCTAGAGGAGCCCTAGCCTTAGCCTAAGCCTAGGAGTGCCCTAGCCTAAGGCTAGAGGAGCCCTAGCCTTAGCCTAAGCCTAGGGGTGCCCTAGCCTAAGGCTAGGGGAGCACTAGCCTAAGGCTAGGGGAGACCTAGCCTTAGCCTAAGCCCAGGGGTGACCTAGCCTAAGGCTAGGGGAGCATAACCCAAGGCTAGGGGAGCCCTAGCCTAAGGCTAGGCGAGCCCTAGCCTTAGCCTAAGCCTAGGGGTGCCTAGCCTAAGGCTAGGGGAGCACTAACCTAAGGCTAGGGGAGGCCTAGCCATAGCCTAAGCCTAGGGGTGCCCTAGCCTAAAATTAGGGGAACACTAGCCTAAGGCTAGGGGAGCCATAGCCTAAGGTTCGGGGAGCCCTAGCCAAAGACTCGGGGAGCCCTAGATTAAGGCTAGGGGAGCCCTAACCTTAGCATAAGCCTAGGGGTGCCCTAGCCTAAGGCTAGAGGAGCCCTAGCCTTAGCCTAAACCTAGGTGTGCCCTAGCCGAAGGCTAGGGGAGCCCTAGCCTTAGCCAAAGCCTTGGGGTGCCCTAGCCTAAGGCTAGGGGAGCCCTAGCCTTATCCTAAGCCTTGGGGTGCGCTAGCCTAAGGCTAGAGGAGCCCTAGCCTAAGGCTAGGGGAGACTTAGCCTAAGGCTAGGGGAGCCCTAACCTTAGCATAAGCCTAGGGGTGCCCTAGCCTAAGGCTAAGAGAGCCCTAGCCTAAGGCTAGAGCAGCCCTGGCCTAAGCCTAGTGGTGCCCTGGTCCAAGGCTAGGGGAGCCCTAGCGTAACGCTAGGGGAGCCCTTGCCTAAGTCTAGGGGAGCCCTAGCCTAAGGCTAGGTGTGCCCCAGCCCACGGCTAGGGGAGCATGCGCCTAAGGCTAGGGGAGCCTTGGCCTAAGCCTAGGGGTGCCCTGGCCTAAGGCTAGGGGAGCCCTAGCGTAACGCAGGAGACCTAGCCTAAGGCTAGTGGAGCCCTAGCCTAAGGCTAGGTGTGCCCGAGGCGTCGGCTAGGGGAGCACGAGCCTAAGGCTAGTGGAGCCCGAGTCCTTGGCTAGGGGAACCCTAGCCTAAGCCTAGGGTTGCCCTAGCCAAAGGCTAGGGGTGCTCGAGCCTAAGGCTAGGGGAGCACCACCCTAAGGCTAGGGGAACCCGAGTCTAAGGCTTGGGGGAGCCCTAGCCTAAGCCTAGGGGTGACCTAGCCTAAGGATAGGGGAGCCATAGCCTTAGCCTAAGCCTAGGGGTTCCCTAGCATAAGCCTAGGGGTGCCCTAGCCTAAGCCTAGGGGTGCCCTAGCATAAGGCTAGGGGAGCCATAGCGTACGGCTAGGGGAGCACGAGCCTAAAGCTAGGGGTGCCCGAGCCTACAGCTAGGGGAGCCCAAGCCTAAGGCTAGGGTAGCCCTAGCCTAAGGCTTGGGGAGCCCTAGCCTTAGCCTAAGCCTAGGGGTGCCCTAGCCTAAGGTTAGGGGAGCCCAGCCTTAGCCTAAGCCTAAAATTGCCCTAGACTAAGGCTAGGGGAGCGCTAGCCTTAGCCTAAGCCTAGGGGTGCCCTAACCTAAGGCTAGGGTAGCCCTAGCCTAAGGCTAGGGGAGCCCTAGCCTAAGGTTAGGGGAGCCCTAGACTTAACCTAAGCCTAGGGGTGCCCGACGTAATGCTATGGAGCCCTAGCCTAAGGCTAGGGGAGCCCTAGCCTTAGCCTAAGCCTAGGGGTGCCCTAACCTAAGGCTAGGGGAGCCCTAGCCTTAGCCTAAGCCTAGGGGTGCCATCGCCTAAAGCTAGGGGAGCCCTAGCCCAAGGCTAGGGGAGCCCTATCATAAGGCTAGGGGAGCCCTAGCCTAAGGCTAGGATAGTCCTAGGCTTAGCCTAAGGCTAGGGGTGCCCTAGCCTAAGGCTAGGGGACCTCTAACCTACCGCTAGGGGAGCCCTAGCCTTAGCCTAAGCCTAGGGGTGCCCTAGCCTAGAGGCTAGGGGAGCCCTAACCTAAGGCCAGGGAGCACTAGCCTTAGCCTAAGCCTAGGGGTGCCCTAACCTAACACTAGGGGAGCCCTAGCCTTAGCCTAAGCCTAGGGGTGCCCTAACATAAGGCTATGGAGCCCTAGCCTAAGGCTAGGGGAGCCCTAGCCTTAGCCTAAGACTAGGGGTGCCCGAACCTAAGGCTAGGGGAGCCCTAGCCTAAGTCTAGGGTTTCCATAGCCTAAGGCTGGGGAGCCATTGCCTTAACCTAAGCCTTGGGGTGCCCTAGCCTAAGGCTAGGGGAGCCCTAGCCTAAGGCTAGGGGAGCCCTAGCCTTAGCCTAAGCCTAGAGGTGCCCTAGCCTAAGGCTAGGCGAGCCCTAGCCCAAGACTAGGGGAGCCCTAGCCTAAGTCTAGGGTTTCCCTAGCCTAAGGCTAGGGGAGCCATTGCCTTAGCCTAAGCCTAGGGGTGCCCTAGCCTAAGGCTAGGGGAGCACTAGCCTATGCCTAGGGGAGCCCTAGCCTTAGCCTAAGCCTAGGGGTGCCCTACCCTAAGGTTAGGGGAACACTAGCCTAAGGCTAGGGGAGCCATAGCCTAAGGTTCGGGGAGCCCTAGCCTAAGGCTCCGGGAGCCCTAGCCTAAGCCTAGGGGTGCCCTTACCTAAAGCTAGGGGAGCGCTAGCCTAAGCCTTGGAGTGCCTTAGCCTAAGGCTAGGGGAGCCCTAGATTAAGGCTAGGGTAGCCCTAGCCTTAGCCTAAGCCTAGAGGAGCCCTAGCCTAAGGCTAGGGGAGCCCTAGCCCAAGACTAGGGGAGCCCTAGCCTAAGTCTAGGGTTTCCCTAGCCTAAGGCTAGGGGAGCCATTGCCTTAGCCTAAGCCTAGGGGTGCCCTAGCCTAAGGCTAGGGGAGCACTAGCCTATGCCTAGGGGAGCCCTAGCCTTAGCCTAAGCCTAGGGGTGCCCTACCCTAAGGTTAGGGGAACACTAGCCTAAGGCTAGGGGAGCCATAGCCTAAGGTTCGGGGAGCCCTAGCCTTAGCCTAAGCCTAGAGGAGCCCTAGCCTAAGACTAGGGGAGACCTAGCCTAAGGCTAGGGGAGCCCTAGCCTTAGCCTAAACCTAGGTGTGCCCTAGCCGAAGGCTAAGGGAACCCTAGCCTTAGCCAAAGCCTTGGGGTGCCCTAGCCTAAGGGTAGGGGAGCCCTAGCCTTAGCCTAAGCCTAGGTGTGCCCTAGCCTAAGCCTACGGCTGCCCTAGCATAGAGCTAGGGGAGCCCTAACCTAAGGGAAGGGAAGTCCTAGCCTTAGCCTAAGCCTAGGGGTGCCCTACCCTAAGGCTAGGGAAACCCTAGCCTAAGACTAGGGGAGCCCTAGCCTTAGCCTAAGCCTAGGGGAGCCCAAGTCTAAGGCTAGGGGAGCCCTAGCCTAAGGCTAGGGGAGCCCTAGCCTTAGCCTAAGCCTAAAGGTGCCCTAGCCTAAGCCTAGGGGATCCCTAGCTTTGGCCTAAGCCTAGGGTTGCCCTAACGTAAGGCTAGGGGAGCCCTAGCCTAAGGTTAGGGGAGACATAGCCTTAGCCTAAGCCTTGGGGTGCCCTAACCTATGGCTAGGGGAGCCCTAGCCTAAGGATGGGGGAGCATTAGCCTAAGACTAGGGGAGCCGGTGCCTTAACCTAAGCCTAGGGGTGCCATAGCCGAAGGCTAGGGGAGCCCTAGCCTTATCCTAAGCCTAGGGGTGCCATAGCCGAAGGCTAGGGGAGCCCTAGCCTTAGCCAAAGCCTTGGGGTGCCCTACCCTAAGGCTAGGGGAGCCCTAGCCTTATCCTAAGCCTAGGGGTGCGCTAGCCTAAGGCTAGAGGAGCCCTAGCCTAAGGCTAGGGGAGACCTAGCCTAAGGCTAGGGGAGCCCTAGCCTAAGGCTAGGTGTGCCCTAGCCTAAGGTTAGGGGAGCCCTAGCATAAGGCTAGGGGTGCCCTATCCTAAGGCTAGGGGAGTCCTAGACTTAGCCAAAGCCTATGGGTGCCCTAGCCTAAGGCTAGGGGAGCCCTAACCTAAGGCTAGGTGAGCCCTAGCCTTAGCCTAAGCCTAGGGGTGCCCTAGCCTAATGCTAGGGGAGCCCTAGCCTTAGCCTAAGCCTAAAAGTGCCCTAGCCTAAGCTAGGGGAGCGCTAGCCTTAGCCTGAACCTAGGGGTGCCCTAACCTAAGGCTAGGGGAGCGTAGCCTAAGGCTAGGGGAGCCTTAGTCTAAGGCTAGGGGAGCCCTATCCTAAGGCTAGGGGAGCCCTAGCCTTAGCCAAAGCCTTGGGGTGCCCTAACCTAAGGCTAGAAAAGCCCTAGCCTAAGGCTAGGGGAGCCCTAGCCAAAGGCTAGGGGAGCCCTAGCCTTAGCCTAAGCCTAGGGGTGCCCTAGCCTAAGGTTAGGGGAGCCCTAGCATAAGGCTAGGGGAGCCTTAGCCTAAGGCTAGGGGAGCCCTAGCCTTAGCCTAAGCCTAGGGGTGCCCTAACCTAAGGCTAGAAAAGCCCTAGCCTAAGGCTAGGGGAGCCCTAGCTTAAGGCTAGGGGAGCCCTAGCCTTAGCCTAAGCCTAGGGGTGCCCTAGTCTACGGCTAGAGGATTCCTAGCCTTAGCATAAGCCTAGGGGTGCCCTAGCCTAAGGCTAGGGGAGCACTAGCCTAAGGCTAGGGGAGCCGTAGCCTAAGGCTAGGGGAGACCTAGCCTTAGCCTAAGCCCAGGGGTGACCTAGCCTAAGGCTAGGGGAGCCCTAGCCCAAGGTTAGGGGAACACTAGCCTAAGGCTAGGGGAGCCATAGCCTAAGGTTCGGGGAGCACTAGCCTAAGGCTCGGGGAGCCCTAGCCTAAGCCTAGGGGTGCCCTTACCTAACACTAGGGGAGCGCTAGCCTAAGCTTTGGAGTGCCCTAGCCTAAGGCTAGGGGAGCGCTAGATTAAGGCTAGGGGTGCCCTAGCCTAAGGCTAGGGGAGACCTAGCCTAAGACTAGGGGAGCCGTAGCCTAAGGCTCGGGGAGCCCTAGCCTAAGACTAGGGGAGCCCTAGCCTAAGGCTAGGGGAGCCCTAGCCTTAGCCTAAACCTAGGTGTGCCCTAGCCGAAGGCTAGGGTAGCACTAGCCTTAGCCAAAGCCTTGGGGTGCCCTAGCCTAAGGCTAGGGGAGCCCTAGCCTTATCCTAAGCCTAGGGGTGCGCTAGCCTAAGGCTAGAGGAGCCCTAGCCTAAGGCTATGGGAGACCTAGCCTAAGGCTAGGGGAGCCCTAGCCTAAGGCTAGGTGTGCCCTAGCCTAAGGTTAGGGGAGCCCTAGCATAAGGCTAGGGGTGCCCTATCCTAAGGCTAGGGGAGTCCTAGACTTAGCCTAAAACTACGGGTGCCCTAGCCTAAGGCTAGGGGAGCCCTAAACTAAGGTTAGGGGAGCCCTAGCCTTAGCCTAAGCCTAGGGGTGCCCTAGCCTAATGCTAGGGGAGCCCTAGCCTTAGCCTAAGCCTAAAAGTGCCCTAGCCTAAGCTAGGGGAGCGCTAGCCTTAGCCTGAACCTAGGGGTGCCCTAACCTAAGGCTAGGGCAGCCCTAGCCTTAGCATAAGCCTAGGGGTGCCTTAACCTAAGGCTAGGGGAGCCCTAACCTAAGGCTAGGGAGCCCTAGCCTTAGCCTAAGCCTAGGGAGCCCTAGCCTAAGGCTAGGGTAGCCCTAGCCTTAGCCTAAGCCTAGGGAAGCCCTAGCCTAAGGCTAGTGGAGCCCTAGCCTTAGCCTAAGCCTAGGGGTGCCCTAGCCTAAGGCTAGCGGAGCGCTAGCCCAAGGCTAGGGTAGCCCTAGCCTAAGGCTAGGGGAGCCTTAGCCTTAGCCTAAGCCTAGGGGTGCCCTAGCCTAAGGCTAGGGGAGCACTAGCCTAAGGCTAGGGGAGCCCTAGCCTTAGCCTTAGCCTAAGCCTAGGGGTGCCCTAGCCTAAGGCTAGGGGAGCCCTATCCTAAGTCTCAGGGAGCCCTAGCCTTAGCCTAAGACTAGGGGAGCCCTAGCCTAAGGGTAGGGGAGCCCTAGCCTTAGCCTAAGCCTTGGGGTTCCATAGCCTAAGGCTAGGGGAGCCCTAACCTAAGGCTAGGGTGCCCTAGCCTTAGCCTAAGCTTAGGGGTGCCCTAGCCTAAGGCTTGGGGATCGCTAGCTTTAGCCTAAACCTAGGGGTGCCCTAACCTAAGTCTAGAAAAGCCCTAGCCTAAGGCTAGGGGAGCCCTAGCCTAAGTCTAGGGGAGCCCTAGCGTTAGCCTAAGCCTAAGGGTTCCCTAGCCTAAGGCTAGGGGAGCACTAGCCTAAGGCTAGGGGTGTCCTAGCCTTAGCCTAAGCCTAGGGGTGCCCTAGCCTAAGGTTAGGGGTACACTAGCCTAAGGCTAGGGCAGCCATAGCCTAAGGCTTGAGGAGCCCTAGCCTAAGGCTAGGGGAGCCCTAGCCTTAGGCTAAGCCAAGGGTGCCCTAACCTACGGCTAGGGGAGCCCTAGCCCAAGGCTAGGGGAGCTCTAGTCTAAGGCTAGGGGAGACTTGCCTAAGGCTAGGGGAGCCCTAGCCTTAGCCTAAGCCTAGGGGTGCCCTAGCCTACGGCTAGGGGAGCCCTAGCCCAAGGCTAGGGGAGCCCTAGCCTAAGGCTAGGGGAGCCCTAGCCTTAGCCTAAGCCTAGGGGTGCCCTGGCCTAAAGCTAGGGGGGCCCTAGCCTAAGTCTCAGGGAGCTTTAGCCTTAGACTAAGCCTAGGGGAGCCTTAGCCTAAGGCTAGGGGTGCCCTAGCCTAAGCCTAAGCCTAAAAGTGCCCTAGCCTAAGGCTTGTGGAGCGCTAGCCTTAGCCTAAGCCTAGGAGTACCCTAACCTAAGTCTAGAAAAGCCCTAGCCTAAGGCTAGGGGAGCCCTAGCCCAAGGCTAGGGGTGCCCTAGGCTAAGGCTAGGAGTGCCCTAGCCTAAGGTTAGGGGAACACTACCCTAAGGCTAGGGGAGCCATAGCCTAAGGTTCGGGGAGCCCTAGCCTTAGGCTCGGGGAGCCCTAGCGTAAGCCTAGGGGTGCCCTTACCTAACGCTAGGGGAGCGCTAGCCTTAGCCTAATTCTAGGGGTGCCCTAGCCTAAGCCTAGGGGAGCCCTAGCCTAAGGCTAGGGGAGCCCTATCCTAAGGCTAGGGGAACCATAACCTTAGCCTAAACCTAGGGGTGCCCTAGCCTAAGGCTAGGGGAGCCCGAACCTAAGGCTAGGGAGCCCTAGCCTTAGCCTAAGCCTAGGGGAGCCCTAGCCTTAGCCTAGCCTAAAGGTGCCCTAGCCTAAGTCTAGGGGATCCTTAGCCTTGGCCTAAGGCTAGGGGAGCCCTAGCCTTAGCCTAAGCCTAGGGGTGCCCCAGCCTAAGGGTAGGGGAGCCCTAGCCTAAGTCTCAAGGAGCCCTAGCCTTAGCATAAGCCTAGGAGAGCAATAGCCTAAGGGTAGGGGAGCCCTAGCCTTAGCCTAAGCCTTGGTGTTCCATAGCCTAAGGCTAGGGGATCGCTAACCTAAGGCTAGGGGTGCCTTAGCCTTAGCCTAAGCCTAGGGGTGCCCTAGCCAAAGGCTAGGGGAGCCCTAGCCTAAGGCTAGGGGAGCCTTAGCCTAAGGCTTGGGGAGCCCTAGCCTTAGCCTAAGCCTAAAAGTGCCCTAGCCTAAGGCTTGGGGAGCGCTAGCTTTAGCCTACGCCTAGGGGTGCCCTAACCTAAAGTTAGGGGAGCCCTAGCCTAAGGCTAGGGGAGCCTTAGCCTTAGCCTAAGCCTAGGGGTGCCCTAGCCTAAGGCTAGGGGAGCCCTAACCTAAGGCTAGGGAGCACTAGCCTTAGCCTAAGCCTAGGGGAGCCCTAGCCTTAGCCTAGCCTAAAGGTGCCCTAGCCTAAGGCTAGGGGATCCTTAGCCTTGGCCTAAGGCTAGGGGAGCCCTAGCCTTAGCCTAAGCCTAGGGGTGCCCTAGCCTAAGGCTAGGGGAGCCCTAGCCTAAGTCTCAAGGAGCCCTAGCCTTAGCATAAGCCTAGGTGAGCCCTAGCCTAAGGGTAGGGGAGCCCTAGCCTTAGCCTAAGCCTTGGGGTTCCATAGCCTAAGGCTAGGGGAGCCCTAACCTAAGGCTAGGGGTGCCTTAGCCTTAGCCTAAGCCTAGGGGTGCCCTAGCCTAAGGCTAGGGGATCCCTAGCCTAAGGCTAGGGGAGCCCTAGCCTTATCCTAAGCCTAAAAGTGCCCTAGCCTAAGGCTTGGGGAGCACTAGCCTTAGCCTAAGCCTAGGGGTGCCCTCGCCTAAGGCTAGGGGAGCACTAGCCTAAGGCTAGGGGAGCCCTAGCTCAAGGCTAGGGGAGCCCTAGCCTTAGCCTAAGCCTAGGGGTGCCCTAGCCTAAGGCTAGGGGAGCCCTAGCCTAAGGCTCGGGGAGCCCTAGCCTAAGCCTAGGGGTGCCCTTACCTAACGCTAGGGGAGCGATAGCCTAAGGCTAGAGGAGCCTTAGCCTTAGCCTAAGCCTGGGGGAGCCCTAGCCTAAGACTAGGGGAGCCCTAGCCGAACGCTAGGGGATCCTTAGACTTAGCCTAAGCCTACGGGTGCCCTAGCCTAAGGCCAGGGGAGCCCTAACCTAAGGCTAGGGGAGCCCTAGCCTTAGCCTAAGCCTAGGGGTGCCCTAGCATAAGGCTAGGAGAGCCCTAGCCTTAGCCTAAGCCTAAAAGTGCCCTAGCCTAAGGCTAGGGGAGCGCTAGCCTTAGCCTAAGCCAAGGGGTGCCCTAACCTAAGGCTAGGGGAGCCCTAGCCTAAGGCTAGGGGAGCCCTGGCCTTAGCCTAAACCAAGGGGTGCCCTAGCCTAAGGCTAGGGGAGCCCTAACCTAAGGCTAGGGAGCCCTAGCCTTAGCCTAAGGCTAGGGGAGCCCTAGCCTAAGCCTAGGGGAGCCCTAGCCTTAGCCTAAGCCTAGGGGTGCCCTAGCCTAAGGCTAGGGGAGCCCTAGCCTAAGGCTAGGGGAGCCCTAGCCTAAGGCTAGGGGAGCCCTGGCCTAAGCCAAGGGGAGCCCTGTCCTAAGGCTAGGGGAGCCCTAGCGTAACGCTATGGGGGCCCTAGCTTAAGGCTAGGGGAGCCCTAACCTAAGCCTAGGGGTGCCCAAGCCTAAGGATAGGGGAGCCATAGCCATAGCCTAAGCCTAGGGGTTCCCTAGCATAAGCCTAGGGGTGCCCTAGCTTAAGCCTAGAGGTGCACTAGCATAAGGCTAGGGGAGCCTTAGTGTACAGCTAGGGGAGCACGAGCCTAAGGCTAGGGGTACCCGAGCCTACAGCTAGGGGAGCCCAAGCCTAAGGCTAGGGTAGCCCTAGCCTAAGGCTTGGGGAGCCCTAGCCTTAGCCAAAGCCTTGGGGTGCCCTACCCTAAGGCTAGGGGAGCCCTAGCCTTATCCTAAGCATAGGGGTGCGCTAGCCTAAGGCTAGAGGAGCCCTAGCCTAAGGCTAGGGGAGACCTAGCCTAAGGCTAGGGGAGCCCTAGCCTAAGGCTAGGTGTGCCCTAGCCTAAGGTTAGGGGAGCCCTAGCATAAGGCTAGAGGTGCCCTATCCTAAGGCTAGGGGAGTCCTAGACTTAGCCTAAGCCTATGGGTGCCCTAGCCTAAGGCTAGGGGAGCCCTAACCTAAGGCTAGGTGAGCCCTAGCCTTAGCCTAAGCCTAGGGGTGCTCTAGCCTAATGCTAGGGGAGCCCTAGCCTTAGCCTAAGCCTAAAAGTGCCCTAGCCTAAGCTAGGGGAGCGCTAGCCTTAGCCTGAACCTAGGGGTGCCCTAACCTAAGGCTAGGGCAGCCCTAGCCTTAGCCTAAGCCTAGGGGTGCCCTAACCTAAGGCTAGGGGAGCCCTAGCCTAAGGCTAGGGGAGCCTTAGTCTAAGGCTAGGGGAGCCCTATCCTAAGGCTAGGGGAGCCCTAGCCTTAGCCAAAGTCTTGGGGTGCCCTAACCTAAGGCTAGAAAAGCCCTAGCCTAAGGCTAGGGGAGCCCTAGCCAAAGGTTAGGGGAGCCCTAGCCTTAGCCTAAGCCTAGGGGTGCCCTAGCCTAAGGCTAGGGGAGCCCTAGCCTAAGGCTAGGGGAGCCTTAGCCTAAGGCTAGGGGAGCCCTAGCCTTAGCCTAAGCCTAGGGGTGCCCTAACCTAAGGCTAGAAAAGCCCTAGCCTAAGGCTAGGGGAGCCCTAGCTTAAGGCTAGGGGAGCCCTAGCCTTAGCTTAAGCCTAGGGGTGCCCTAGCCTAAGGCTAGGGGAGCACTAGCCTAAGGCTAGGGGAGCCCTAGCCTAAGGCTAGGGGAGACCTCGCCTTAGCCTAAGCCCAGGGGTGACCTAGCCTAAGGCTAGGGGAGCCCTAGCCTAAGGCTAGGGGAGACCTAGCCTAAGGCTAGGGGAGCCCTAGCCTAAGGCTAGGTGTGCCCAAGCCTAAGGTTAGGGGAGCCCTAGCATAAGGCTAGGGGTGCCCTATCCTAAGGCTAGGGGAGTCCTAGACTTAGCCTAAGACTACGGGAGCCCTAGCCTAAGGCTAGGGCAGCCCTAAACTAAGGCTAGGGGAGCCCCAGCCTTAGCCTAAGCCTAGGGGTGCCCTAGCCTAATGCTAGGGGAGCCCTAGCCTTAGCCTAAGCCTAAAAGTGCCCTAGCCTAAGCTAGGGGAGCGCTAGCCTTAGCCTGAACCTAGGGGTGCCCTAACCTAAGGCTAGGGCAGCCCTAGCCTTAGCCTAAGCCTAGGGGTGCCCTAACCTAAGGCTAGGGGAGCCCTAACCTAAGGCTAGGGAGCCCTAGCCTTAGCCTAAGCCTAGGGAGCCCTAGCCTAAGGCTAGGGTAGCCCTAGCCTTAGCCTAAGCCTAGGGGTGCCCTTGCCTAAGGCTAGGGGAGCCCTAGACTTAGCCTACGCTTAAAGGTGCCCTAGCATAAGGCTAGAGGATCCCTAGCCTTGGCCTAAGCCTACGGGTGCCCTAACGTAAGGCTAGTGGAGCCAGAGCCTAAGGCTCAGAGGCCCTAGCCTTAGCCTAAGCCTAGGGAAGCCCTAGCCTAAGGCTAGGGGAGCCCTAGCCTTAGCCTAAGCCTAGGGGTGCCCTAGCCTAAGGCTAGCGGAGCGCTAGCCCAAGGCTAGGGTAGCTCTAGCCTAAGGCTAGGGGAGCCTTAGCCTTAGCCTAAGCCTAGGGGTGCCCTAGCCTAAGGCTAGGGGAGCACTAGCCTAAGGCTAGGGGAGCCCTAGCCTTAGCCTTAGCCTAAGCCTAGGGGTGCCCTAGCCTAAGGCTAGGGGAGCCCTATCCTAAGTCTCAGGGAGCCCTAGCCTTGGCCTAAGCCTAGGGGAGCCCTAGCCTAAGGGTAGGGGAGCCCTAGCCTTAGCCTAAGCCTTGGGGTTCCATAGCCTAAGGCTAGGGGAGCCCTAACCTAAGGCTAGGGTGCCCTAGCCTTAGCCTAAGCTTAGGGGTGCCCTAGCCTAAGGCTTGGGGATCGCTAGCTTTAGCCTAAACCTAGGGGTGCCCTAACCTAAGTCTAGAAAAGCCCTAGCCTAAGGCTAGGGGAGCCCTAGCCTAAGTCTAGGGGAGCCCTAGCGTTAGCCTAAGCCTAAGGGTGCCCTAGCCTAAGGCTAGGGGAGCACTAGCCTAAGGCTAGGGGTGTCCTAGCCTTAGCCTAAGCCTAGGGGTGCCCTAAGCTAAGGTTAGGGGTACACTAGCCTAAGGCTAGGGCAGCCATAGCCTAAGGCTTGAGGAGCCCTAGCCTAAGGCTAGGGGAGCCCTAGCTTTAGCCTAAGCCAAGGGTGCCCTAACCTACGGCTAGGGGAGCCCTAGCCCAAGGCTAGTGGAGCGCCAGTCTAAGGGTACGGGAGACTTGCCTAAGGCTAGGGGAGCCCTAGCCTTAGCCTAAGCCTAGGGGTGCCCTAGCCTACGGCTAGGGGAGCCCTAGCCCAAGGCTAGGGGAGCCCTAGCCTAAGGCTAGGGGAGCCCTAGCCTAAGGCTAGGGGAGCCCTAGCCTTAGCCTAAGCCTCAGGGTGCCCTGGCCTAAAGCTAGGGGGGCACTAGCCTAAGTCTCAGGGAGCTTTAGCCTTAGCCTAAGCCTAGGGGAGCCTTAGCCTAAGGCTAGGGGAGCCCTAGCCTAAGCCTAAGCCTAAAAGTGCCCTACCCTAAGGCTTGTGGAGCGCTAGCCTTAGCCTAAGCCTAGGAGTACCCTAACCTAAGTCTAGAAAAGCCCTAGCCTAAGGCTAGGGGAGCCCTAGCCCAAGGCTAGGGAAGCCCTAGCCTAAGGCTAGGGGAGCCTTAGCCTAAGGCTAGGGGAGACCTAGCCGTAGCCTAAGCCTAGGGGTGCCCTAGGCTAAGTCTAGGAGTGCCCTAGCCTAAGATTAGGGGAACACTACCCTAAGGCTAGGGGAGCCATAGCCTAAGTTTCGGGGAGCCCTAGCCTTAGGCTCGGGGAGCCCTAGCGTAAGCCTAGGGGTGCCCTTACCTAACGCTAGGGGAGCGCTAGCCTTAGCCTAATTCTAGGGGTGCCCTAGCTTAAGCCTAGCGGAGCCCTAGCCTAAGGCTAGGGGAGCCCTATCCTAAGGCTAGGGGAACCATAGCCTTAGCCTAAACCTAGGGGTGCGCTAGCCTAAGTCTAGGGGAGCCCGAACCTAAGGCTAGGGAGCCCTAGCCTTAGCCTAAGCCTAGGGGAGCCCTAGCCTTAGCCTAGCCTAAAGGTGCCCTAGCCTAAGTCTAGGGGATCCTTAGCCTTGGCCTAAGGCTAGGGGAGCCCTAGCCTTAGCCTAAGCCTAGGGGTGCCCTAGCCTAAGGCTACGGGAGCCCTAGCCTAAGTCTCAAGGAGCCCTAGCCTTAGCATAAGCCTAGGGGAGCAATAGCCTAAGGGTAGGGGAGCCCTAGCCTTAGCCTAAGCCTTGGTGTTCCATAGCCTAAGGCTAGGGGATCGCTAACCTAAGGCTAGGGGTGCCTTAGCCTTAGCCTAAGCCTAGGGGTGCCCTAGCCTAAGGGTAGGGGAGCCCTAGCCTAAGGCTAGGGGAGCCTTAGCCTAAGGCTTGGGGAGCCCTAGCCTTAGCCTAAGCCTAAAAGTGCCCTAGCCTAAGGCTTGGGGAGCGCTAGCTTTAGCCTACGCCTAGGGGTGCCCTAACCTAAGGCTAGGGGAGCCCTAGCCTAAGGCTAGGGGAGCCCTAGCCTTAGCCTAAGCCTAGGGGTGCCCTAGCCTAAGGCTAGGGGAGCCCTAACCTAAGGCTAGGGAGCACTAGCCTTAGCCTAAGCCTAGGGGAGCCCTAGCCTTAGCCTAGCCTAAAGGTGCCCTAGCCTAAGGCTAGGGGATCCTTAGCCTTGGCCTAAGGCTACGGGAGCCCTAGCCTTAGCCTAAGCCTAGGGGTGCCCTAGACTAAGGCTAGGGGAGCACTAGCCTAAGGCTAGGGGAGCCCTAGCCTTAGCCTAAGCCTAGGGGTGCCCTAGCCTAAGGCTAGGGGAGCCGTAGCCTAAGTCTCAAGGAGCCCTAGCCTTAGCATAAGCCTAGGGGAGCCCTAGCCTAAGGGTAGGGGAGCCCTAGCCTTAGCCTAAGCCTTGGGGTTCCATAGCCTAAGGCTAGGGGAGCCCTAACCTAAGGCTAGGGGTGCCTTAGCCTTAGCCTAAGCCTAGGGGTGCCCTAGCCTAAGGCTAGGGGAGCCCTAGCCTAAGGCTAGGGGAGCCCTAGCCTTAGCCTAAGCCTAAAAGTGCCCTAGCCTAAGGCTTGGGGAGCACTAGCCTTAGCCTAAGCCTAGGGGTGCCCTCGCCTAAGGCTAGGGGAGCACTAGCCGAAGGCTAGGGGAGCCCTAGCTCAAGGCTAGGGGAGCCCTAGCCTTAGCCTAAGCCTAGGGGTGCCCTAGCCTAAGGCTAGGGGAGCCCTAGCCTAAGGCTCGGGGAGCCCTAGCCTAACGCTAGGGGAGCCCTAGCCTAAGGCGAGGGGAGCCTTAACCTAAGGCTAGGGGAGCCCTAGCCTAAGGCTGGGGGAGCCCTAGCCTTCACCTAAGCCTAGGGGTGCACGACGTAAGGCTATGGAGCCCTAGCCTAAGGCTAGGGGAGCCCTAGCCTTAGCCTAAGCCTAGGGGTGCCCTTACCTAACGCTAGGGGAGCGATAGCCTAAGGCTAGAGGAGCCTTAGCCTTAGCCTAAGCCTGGGGGAGCCCTAGCCTAAGACTAGGGGAGCCCTAGCCGAACGCTAGGGGAGCCTTAGACTTAGCCTAAGCCTACGGGTGCCCTAGCCTAAGGCTAGGGGAGCCCTAACCTAAGGCTAGGGGAGCCCTAGCCTTAGCCTAAGCCTAGGGGTGCCCTAGCATAAGGCTAGGGGAGCCCTAGCCTTAGCCTAAGCCTAAAAGTGCCCTAGCCTAAGGCTAGGGGAGCGCTAGCCTAAGGCTAGGGGAGCCCTAGCCTAAGCCTAGGGGAGCCCTAGCCTAACGCTAGGGGAGCCCTAGCCTAAGGCGAGGGGAGCCTTAACCTAAGGCTAGGGGAGCCCTAGCCTAAGGCAAGGGGAGCCCCAGCCTTAGCCTAAGCCTAAAGGTGCCCTAGCATAAGGCTAGGGGATCCCTAGCCTTGGCCTAAGCCTACGGGTGTCCTAAAGTAAGGCTAGGGGAGCCAGAGCCTAAGGCTCGGGGGCCGTAGCCTTAGCCTAAGCCTAGGGGAGCCCTAGCCTAAGTCTAGGGGAGCCCTAGCCTTAGCCTAAGCCTAGTCATGCCCTAGCCTAAGGCTAGGGGAGCCCTACTCTAAGGCTAGGGGAGCCCTAGCCTTAGCCTAAGCCTAGGGGTGCCCTAGACTAAGGCTAGGGGAGCCCTAGCGTAACGCTATGGGGGCCCTAGCTTAAGGCTAGGGGAGCCCTAACCTAAGCCTAGGGGTGCCCTAGCCTAAGGATAGGGGAGCCATAGGCATAGCCTAAGCCTAGGGGTTCCCTAGCATAAGCTTAGGGGTGCCCTAGCCTAAGCCTAGGGGTGCCCTAGCATAAGGCTAGGGGAGCCTTAGTGTACAGCTAGGGGAGCACGAGCCTAAGGCTAGGGGTACCCGAGCCTACAGCTAGGGGAGCCCAAGCCTAAGGCTAGGGTAGCCCTAGCCTAAGGCTTGGGGAGCCCTAGCCTTAGCCTAAGCCTAGGGTTGCCCTAGCCTAAGGTTAGGGGAGCCCTAGCCTTAGCCTAAGCCTAAAATTGCCCTAGAATAAGTCTAGGGAAGCGCTAGGCTTAGCCTAAGCCTAGGGGTGCCCTAACCTAAGGCTAGGGGAGCCCTAGCCTAAGGCTGGGGGAGCCCTAGCCTTCACCTAAGCCTAGGGGTGCACGACGTAAGGCTATGGAGCCCTAGCCTAAGGCTAGGGGAGCCCTAGCCTTAGCCTAAGCCTAGGGGTGCCCTAACCTAAGGCTAGGGGAGCCCTAGCCTTAGCCTAAGCCTAGGGGTGCCATCGCCTAAGGCTAGGGGAGCCCTAGCCCAAGGCTAGGGGAGCCCTATCATAAGGCTAGGGGAGCCCTAGCCTAAGTCTAGGGAAGTCCTAGACTTAGCCTAAGCCTAGGGGTGCCCTAGCCTAAGGCTAGGGGAGCCCTAACCTAAGGCTAGGGAGCCCTAGCCTTAGCCTAAGCTTAGGGGAGCGCTAGCCTTAGCCTAAGCCTAGGGGTGCCCTAACCTAACGCTAGGGGAGCCCTAGCCTTAGCCTAAGCCTAGGGGTGCCCTCACATAAGGCTATGGAGCCCTAGCCTAAGGCTAGGGGAGCCCTAGCCTTAGCCTAAGCCTACGGGTGCCCTAACCTAAGGCTAGGGGAGCCCTAGCCTAAGTCTAGGGTTTCCCTAGCCTAAGGCTAGGGGAGCCATTGCCTTAACCTAAGCCTTGGGGTGCCCTAGCCTAAGTTAGGGGTGCCCTAGCCTAAGGCTAGGGGAGCACTAGCATATGCCGAGGGGAGCCCTAGCCTTAGCCTAAGCCTAGGGGTGCCCTAGCCTAAGGTTAGGGGAACACTAGCCTAAGGCTAGGGGAGCCATAGCCTAAGGTTCGGGGAGCCCTAGCCTAAGGCTCGGGGAGCCCTAGCCTAAGCCTAGGTGTGCCCTTACCTAACGCTAGGGGAGCGCTAGCCTAAGCCTAGGAGTGCCCTAGCCTAAAGCTAGGGGAGCCCTAGCTTAAGGCTAGGGGTGCCCTAGCCGAAGGCTAGGGGAGCACTAGCCTTAGGCTAGGGGAGCCCTAGTTAAGGCTAGGGGAACCCTCTCCTTAGCCTAAACCTAGGGGTGCCCTAGCCTAAGGCTAGGGGAGCCCTAGACTTAGCCAAAGCCTTGGGGTGCCCTAGCGTCAGGCTAGGGGAGCCTTAGCATTAGCCTAACCCTAGGGGTGCCCTAGCCTAAAGCTAGGGAATCCCTAGCCTAAGGCTAGGGGAGCCTTAGCCTAAGGCTAGGGGACCCCTTGCATAAGGCTAGGTGTGCCCTAGCCTAAGGTTAGGGGAGCCCTAGCATAAGGCTAGGGGAGCCCTAGCCTAAGGCTAGGGGAGCCCTAGGCTTAGCCTAAGCCTAGGGGTTCCCTAGCCTAAGGCTAGGGGAGCCCTAACCTAAGGCTAGGAGAGCCCTAGTCTTAGCCTAAGCCTGGGGGTTCCCTAGCCTAAGGCTAGGTGTGCCCTAGCCTAAGGCTAGGGGAGCCTTAGCCTTAGCCTTAGCCTAAGCCTAAAAGTGCCCTAGCCTAAGCCTAGGGGTGCCCTAGCCTAAAGCTAGGGGAGCCCTAACCTAAGGCTAGGGAGCCCTAGCCTTAGCCTAAGCCTAGGGTAACCATAGCCTAAGGTTCGGGTAGCCCTAGCCTAAGGCTCGGGGAGCCGTAGCCTTAGCCTAAGCCTAGGGGTGCCCTAGCCTAAGGCTAGGGGAGCCCTAGCCTAAGGCTAGGGGAGCCCTAGCCTTAGACTAAGCCTAGGGGTGCCCTAGCCTAAGGCTAGGGGAGCCCTACCTTAGCCTAAGCCTAAAAGTGCCCTAGCCTAAGGCTAGGGGAGCGCTAGCCTTAGCCTAAGCCTAGGGGTGCCCTAACCTAAGGCTAGGGGAGCCCTAGCCTAAGGCTAGGGGAGCCCTAGCCTTAGCCTAAACCTAGGGGTGCCCTAGCCTAAGGCTAGGGGAGCACTAACCTAAGGCTAGGGAGCCCTAGCCTTAGCCTAAGGCTAAGGGAGCCCTAGCCTAAGCCTAGGGGAGCCCTAGCCTAAGGCTAGGGGAGCCCTAGCCTAAGGCGAGGGGAACCTTAACCTAAGGCTAGGGGAGCCTTAGCCTAAGGCTAGGGGAGCCCTAACCTTAGCCTAAGCTTAGGGGTGCCCTAGCCTAAGGCTAAGGGAGCATTAGACTTAGCCTAAGCCTAGGGGTGCCCTAGCCTAAGGCTAGGGGACCCCTAGCCTTAGCCTAAGCCTAAAGGTGCCCTAGCATAAGGCTAGGGGATCCCTAGCCTTGGCCTAAGCCTACGGGTGTCCTAAAGTAAGGCTAGGGGAGCCAGAGCCTAAGGCTCGGGTGCCCTAGCCTTAGCCTAAGCCTAGGGGAGCCTTAGCCTAAGGCTAGGGGAGCCCTAGCCTTAGCCTAAGCCTAGTCGTGCCCTAGCCTAAGGTTAGGGGAGACCTACTCTAAGGCTAGGGGAGCCCTAGCCTTACCCTTAGCCCAGGGGTGCCCTAGACTAAGGCTAGGGGAGCCCTAGCCTAAGGCTAGGGGAGCCCTAGCCTTAGCCTAAGCCTAGGGGTGCCCTAGCCTAAGGCTAGGGGAGCCCTAGCCTAAGGCTAGGGGAGCCCTAGCTTAAGGCTAGGGGAGCCTTAGCCTAAGGCTAGGGGAGCCCTAGCCTAAGGCTAGGGGAGACCTGGACTAAGCCAAGGGGAGCCCTGGCCTAAGGCTAGGGGAGCCCTAGCGTAACGCTAGGGGAGCCCTAGCTTAAGGCTAGGGGAGCCCTAACCTAAGCCTAGGGGTGCCCTAGCCTAAGGCTAGGGGAGCCCTAGCCTAAGGCTAGGGTAGCCCTAGCCTAAGCCTTGGGGTGCCCTAGTCCAAGGCTAGGAGAGCCTTAGCCTTAGGCTAGGGGAGCCCTAGCCTTAGGCTAAGCCTAGGGGTGCCCTAGCCTAATGGTAGGGGTGCCCTAGCCTAAGGCTAGGGGAGCCCTGGCCTAAGCCTAGGGATGCCCTGGTCTAAGGCTAGGGGAGCCCTAGCCTTAGCCTAAGCCTAAAAATGCCCTACCCTAAGGCTAGGGGAGCGCTAGCCTTAGCCTAAGCCTAGGGGTGCCCTAACCTAAGGCTAGGGGAGCCCTAGCCTAAGGCTACATGAGCCCTAGCCTTAGCCTAAGCCTAGGGGTGCCCTCGCCTAAGGCTAGGGGAGCCCTAGCCCCAGGCTAGGGGAGCCCTATCCTAAGGCTAGGTGAGCCCTTGCCTAAGGTTAGGGAGCCCTAGCCTTAGCCTAAGCCTAGGGATGCCCTAGCCTAAAGCTAGGGGTGCACTAGCCTTAGGCTTAGGGAGCCCTAGCCTTAGCCTAAGCCTAAGGGTGCCCCAGCCTAAGTTTAGGGGAACACTAGCCTAAGGCTAGGGGAGCCATAGCCTAAAGTTCGGGGAGCCGTAGCCTAAGGCTCTTGGAGCCCTAGCCTAAGCCTAGGGGTGCCCTTACCTAAGGCTAGGGGAGCGCTAGCCTAAGCCTAGGAGTGCCCTAGCCGAAAGCTAGGGGAGCCCTAGCTTAAGGCTAGGGGTACCCTAGCCGAAGGCTAGGGGAGCACTAGCCTAAGGCTAGGGGAGCCCTAGCTTTAGCCTAAGCCTAGGGGTGCCCTAGCCTAAGGCTAGAGGAGCCCTGGCCTAAGCCTAGTGGTGCCCTGGTCAAAGGCTAGGGGAGCCCTAGCGTAACGCTAGGGGAGCCCTTGCCTAAGTCTAGGGGAGCCCTAGCCTAAGGCTAGGTGTGCCCCAGCCCACGGCTAGGGGAGAACGAGCCTAAGGCTAGGGGAGCCTTGGCCTAAGCCTAGGAGTGCTCTGGCCTAAGGCTAGGGGAGCCCTAGCGTAACTCAGGAGCCCTAGCCTAAGGCTAGTGGAGCCCTAGCCTAAGGCTAGGTGTGCCCGAGCCCACGGCTAGGGGAGCACGAGCCTAAGGCTAGGGGAGCCCGAGTCCTTGGCTAGGGGAACCCTAGCCTAAGCCTAGGGTTGCCCTAGCCAAAGGCTAGGGGTGCCCGAGCCTAAGGCTAGGGGAGCACGAGCCTAAGGCTAGGGGAACCCGAGTCTAAGGCTTGGGGGAGCCCTAGCCTAAGCCTAGGGGTGACCTAGCCTAAGGATAGGGGAGCCATAGCCTTAGCCTAAGCCTAGGGGTTCCCTAGCATAAGCCTAGGGGTGCCCTAGCCTAAGCCTAGGGGTGCCCTAGCATAAGGCTAGGTGAGCCTTAGCGTACGGCTAGGGGAGCACGAGCCTAAGGCTAGGGGTGCCCGAGCCTACAGCTAGGGGAGCCCAAGCCTAAGGCTAGGGTAGCCCTAGCCTAAGGCTTGGGGAGCCCTAGCCTTAGCCTAAGCCTAGGGGTGCCCTAGCCTAAGGTTAGGGGAGCCCTAGCCTTAGCCTAAGCCTAAAATTGCCTTAGACTAGGGCTAGGGGAGCGCTAGCCTTAGCCTAAGCCTAGGGGTGCCCTAACCTAAGGCTAGGGGAGCACTAGCCTAAGGCTAGGGGAGCCCTAGCCTTAGCCTAAGCCTAGGGGTGCCATCGCCTAAGGCCAGGGGAGCCCTAGCCCAAGGCTAGGGGAGCCCTATCATAAGGCTAGGGGAGCCCTAGCCTAAGGCTAGGGTAGTCCTAGACTTAGCCTAAGCCTAGGGGTGCCCTAGCCTAAGGCTAGGGGACCCCTAACCTACGGCTAGGGGAGCCCTAGCCTTAGCCTAAGCCTAGGGGTGCCCTAGCCTAAGGCTAGGGAGCCCTAGCCTTAGCCTAAGCTTAGGGGAGTGCTAGCCTTAGCCTATGCCTAGGGGTGCCCTAACCTAACGCTAGGGGAGCCCTAGCCTTAGCCTAAGCCTAGGGGTGCCCTAACATAAGGCTATGGAGCCCTAGCCTAAGGCTAGGGGAGCCCTAGCCTTAGCCTAAGCCTAGGGCTGCCCTAACCTAAGGCTAGGGGAGCCCTAGCCTAAGTCTAGGGTTTCCCTAGCCTAAGGCTAGGGGAGCCATTGCCTTAACCTAAGCCTTGGGGTGCCCTAGCCTAAGCCTAGAGGTGCCCTAGCCTAAGGCTAGGGGAGCCCTAGCCCAAGGCTAGGGGAGCCCTAGCCTAAGGCTAGGGGAGCCCTAGCCTTAACCTAAGCCTAGGGGTGCCCTAGCCTAAGGCTAGGGGAGCACTAGCCTAAAGCTAGGGGAGCACTAGCCTTAGGCTAGGGGAGCCCTAGTTAAGGCTAGGGGAGCCCTCTCCTTAGCCTAAACCTAGGGGTGCCCTAGCCTAAGGCTAGGGGAGCCCTAGCCTTAGCCAAAGCCTTGGGGTGCCCTAGCGTAAGGCTAGGGGAGCCCTAGCCTTAGCCTAACCCTAGGGGTGCCCTAGCCTAAAGCTAGGGAATCCCTAGCCTAAGGCTAGGGGAGCCTTAGCCTAAGGCTAGGGGACCCCTTGCATAAGGCTAGGTGTGCCCTAGCCTAAGGTTAGTGGAGCCCTAGCATAAGGCTAGGGGAGCCCTAGCCTAAGGCTAGGGGAGTCCTAGGCTTAGCCTATGCCTAGGGGTGCCCTAGCCTAAGGCTAGGGGAGCCCTAACCTAAGGCTAGGAGAGCCCTAGTCTTAGCCTAAGCCTAGGGGTTCCCTAGCCTAAGGCTAGGTGTCCCCTAGCCTTAGGCTAGGGGAGCCCTAGACTTAGCCTAAGCCTAGGGGTGCCGTAGCCTAAGGCTAGGGGAGCTCTAGCCTTAGCCTTAGCCTAAGCCTAAAAGTGCCCTAGCCTAAGCCTACGGGTGCCCTAGCCTAAAGCTAGGGGAGCCCTAACCTAAGGCTAGGGAGCCCTAGCCTTAACCTAAGCCTAGGGTAACCATAGCCTAAGGTTCGGGTAGCCCTAGCCTTAGCCTAAACCTAGGGGAGCCCTAGCCTAAGGCTAGGGGAGCACTAGCCTTTTAAGCCTAGGGGTGCCCTAGCCTAAGGCTAGGGGAGCCCTAGCCTAAGGCTAGGGGAGCCCTAGCCTAAGGCTAGGGGAGCCCTAGCCTTAGCCTAAGCCTAGGGGTGCCCTAGCCTAAGGCTAGGGGAGCCCTAGCCTAAGGCTAGCGGAGCCCTAACATTAGCCTAAGCCTAGGGGTGCCCTAGCCTAAGGTTAGGGGAACACTAGCCTAAGGTTAGGGGAGCCATAGCCTAAGGTTCGGGGAGCCCTAGCCTAAGGCTCGGGGAGCCTTAGCCTAAGCCTAGGGTTGCCCTTACGAAACGCTAGTGGAGCGCTAGCCTAAGCCTAGGAGTGCCCTAGCCTAAGGCGAGGGGAGCCCTAGCCTTAGCCTAAGCCTAGGGGTGCCCTAGCTTAAGGCTAGGGGAGCCCTAGCCTTAGCCTAAGCCTAAAAGTGCCTTAGTCTAAGGCTAGGGGAGCGCTAGCCTTAGCCTAAGCCTAGGGGTGCCCTACCTAAGGCGAGGGGAGCCCTAGGCTAAGGCTAGGGGAGCCCTAGATTTAGCCTAAGCCTAGGTGTGCCCTAGCCTAATTCTAGGGGAGCACTAGCCTTAGCCTAAACCTATAGGTGCCCTAGCCTAAGGCTAGGGGAGCCCTAGCCTAAGGCTAGCGGAGCCCTAGCCTTAGCCTAAGCCTAGGGGTGCCCTAGCCTAAGGTTAGGGGAACACTAGCCTAAGATTAGGGGAGCCATAGCCTAAGGTTCGGGGAGCCCTAGCCTAAGGCTCGGGGAGCCGTAGCCTAAGCCTAGGGGTGCCCTTACCTAACGCTAGGGGAGCGCTAGCCTAAGCCTAGGAGTGCCCTAGCCTAAGGCGAGGGGAGCCCTAGCCTTAGCCTAAGCCTAGGGGTGCCCTAGCTTAAGGCTAGGGGAGCCCTAGCCTTAGCCTAAGCCTAGGGGTGCCCTAGCCCAAGGCTAGGGGAGCCCTAGCCTTAGCCTAAGCCTAGGGGTGCCCTAGCCTAAGGCTAGGGGAGCCCTAAACTACGTATCGGTGTGCCCTAGCCTTAGGCTATGCCTAGTGGTGCCCTAGCCTAAGGCTAGGGGAGCAATAGCCTAAGGCTAGGGGAGCCATAGCCTAAGGTTCGGGGAGCCCTAGCCTAAGGCTCCGGGAGCCCTAGCCTTAGCCTAAGCCTAGGGGTGCCCTAGCCTAAGGCTAGGGGAGCCCTAGCCTAAGGGTTGGGGAGCCCTAGCCTAAGGGTAGGGGAGCCCTAGCCTAAGGCTAGGGGAGCTTTAGCCTTAGCCTAAGCCTAGGGGTGCCCTAACCTAAGTGTAGAAAAGCCCTAGCCTAAGGCTAGGGGAGCCCTGGCCTAAGGCTAGGGGAGCCCTAGACTTAGCCTATGCCTAGGGATGCCCTAGCCTAAAGCTAGGGGAGCGCTAGCCTTAGCCTAAGCCTAGGGGTGCCCAAAAATAAGGCTACGGGAACAGTTGCCTTAGCCTAAGCCTAGGGGTGCCCTAGCCTAAGGCTAGGGGAGCACTAGGCTAAGGCTAGGGGAGCCCTAGCCTAAATATAGGGGACCACTAGCATAAGGCTAGGGGAGCCCTAGCCTAAGGCTAGGTGTGCCCTAGCCTAAAGATAGGGGACCACTAGCATAAGGCTAGGGGAGCCCTAGCCTAGGGCTAGGGGAGTCCTAGACTTAGCCTAAGCCTAGGGGTGCCCTAGACTAAGGCTATGGGGGCCCTAACGTAAGGCTTGGGGAGCCCTAGACTTAGCCGAAGCCTAGGGGTGCCCTAGCCTAAGGCTAGGGGAGCACTAGGCTAAGGCTAGGGGAGCCCTAGCCTTAGCCTAAGCCTAGGGGTGCCCTAGCCTAAGGCTAGGGGAGCCCTAGCCTAAGGCTAGGGGAGCCCTAGCCTAAGGCTAGGGGAGCTTACCCTTAGTCTAAGCCTAGGTGGGCCCTAGCCTAAGGGTAGGGGAGCCCTAACCTAAGGCTAGGGAGCCCTAGCCTTAGCCTAAGCCTAGGGGAGCCCTAGCCTTAGCCTAAGCCTAAAGGTGCCCTAGCCTAAGTCTAGGGGATCCCTAGCATTGGCCTAAGCCTAGGGGTGCCCTAACGTAAGGCTAGTGGAGCCCTACCCTTAGGCTAGGGGAGCCTTAGCCTAAGGCTAGGGGACCCCTTGCATAAGGCTAGGTGTGCCCTAGCCTAAGGTTAGTGGAGCCCTAGCATAAGGCTAGGGGAGCCCTAGCCTAAGGCTAGGGGAGTCCTAGGCTTAGCCTATGCCTAGGGGTGCCCTAGCCTAAGGCTAGGGGAGCCCTAACCTAAGGCTAGGAGAGCCCTAGTCTTAGCCTAAGCCTAGGGGTTCCCTAGCCTAAGGCTAGGTGTCCCCTAGTCTTAGGCTAGGGGAGCCCTAGACTTAGCCTAAGCCTAGGGGTGCCGTAGCCTAAGGCTAGGGGAGCTCTAGCCTTAGCCTTAGCCTAAGCCTAAAAGTGCCCTAGCCTAAGCCTACGGGTGCCCTAGCCTAAAGCTAGGGGAGCCCTAACCTAAGGCTAGGGAGCCCTAGCCTTAACCTAAGCTTAGGAAACCATAGCCTAAGGTTCGGGTAGCCCTAGCCTAAGGCTCGGGGAGCCCTAGCCTTAGCCTAAACCTAGGGGAGCCCTAGCCTAAGGCTAGGGGAGCACTAGCCTTTTAAGCCTAGGGGTGCCCTAGCCTAAGGCTAGGGGAGCCCTAGCCTAAGGCTAGGGGAGCCCTAGCCTAAGGCTAGGGGAGCCCTAGCCTTAGCCTAAGCCTAGGGGTGCCCTAGCCTAAGGCTAGGGGAGCCCTAGCCTAAGGCTAGCGGAGCCCTAACATTAGCCTAAGCCTAGGGGTGCCCTAGCCTAAGGTTAGGGGAACACTAGCCAAAGGTTAGGGGAGCCATAGCCTAAGGTTCGGGGAGCCCTAGCCTAAGGCTCGGGGAGCCTTAGCCTAAGCCTAGGGTTGCCCTTACGAAACGCTAGTGGAGCGCTATCCTAAGCCTAGGAGTGCCCTAGCCTAAGGCGAGGGGAGCCCTAGCCTTAGCCTAAGCCTAGGGGTGCCCTAGCTTAAGGCTAGGGGAGCCCTAGCCTTAGCCTAAGCCTAAAAGTGCCTTAGCTTAAGGCTAGGGGAGCGCTAGCCTTAGCCTAAGCCTAGGGGTGCCCTACCTAAGGCGAGGGGAGCCCTAGGCTAAGGCTAGGGGAGCCCTAGATTTAGCCTAAGCCTAGGTGTGCCCTAGCCTAATTCTAGGGGAGCACTAGCCTTAGCCTAAACCTATAGGTGCCCTAGCCTAAGGCTAGGGGAGCCCTAGCCTAAGGCTAGCGGAGCCCTAGCCTTAGCCTAAGCCTAGGGGTGCCCTAGCCTAAGGTTAGGGGAACACTAGCCTAAGATTAGGGGAGCCATAGCCTAAGGTTCGGGGAGCCCTAGCCTAAGGCCCGGGGAGCCGTAGCCTAAGCCTAGGGGTGCCCTTACCTAACGCTAGTGGAGCGCTAGCCTAAGCCTAGGAGTGCCCTAGCCTAAGGCGAGGGGAGCCCTAGCCTTAGCCTAAGCCTAGGGGTGCCCTAGCTTAAGGCTAGGGGAGCCCTAGCCTTAGCCTAAGCCTAAAAGTGCCTTAGCCTAAGGCTAGGGGAGACCTAGCCTAAGGCTAGGGGAGCCCTAGCCTTAGCCTAAGCCTAAGGGTGCCCTAGCCCAAGGCTAGGGGAGCCCTAGCCTTAGCCTAAGCCTAGGGGTGCCCTAGCCTAAGGCTAGGGGAGCCCTAAACTACGTATCGGTGTGCCCTAGCCTTAGGCTATGCCTAGTGGTGCCCTAGCCTAAGGCTAGGGGAGCAATAGCCTAAGGCTAGGGGAGCCATAGCCTAAGGTTCGGGGAGCCCTAGCCTAAGGCTCCGGGAGCCCTAGCCTTAGCCTAAGCCTAGGGGTGCCCTAGCCTAAGGCTAGGGGAGCCCTAGCCTAAGGGTTGGGGAGCCCTAGCCTAAGGGTAGGGGAGCCCTAGCCTAAGGCTAGGGGAGCTTTAGCCTTAGCCTAAGCCTAGGGGTGCCCTAACCTAAGTGTAGAAAAGCCCTAGCCTAAGGCTAGGGGAGCCCTGGCCTAAGGCTAGGGGAGCCCTAGACTTAGCCTATGCCTAGGGATGCCCTAGCCTAAGGCTAGGGGAGCGCTAGCCTTAGCCTAAGCCTAGGGGTGCCCGAAAATAAGGCTAGGGGAGCAGTTGCCTTAGCCTAAGCCTAGGGGTGCCCTAGCCTAAGGCTAGGGGAGCACTAGGCAAAGGCTAGGGGAGCCCTAACCTAAAGATAGGGGACCACTAGCATAAGACTAGGGGAGCCCTAGCCTAAGGCTAGGTGTGCCCTAGCCTAAAGATAGGGGACCACTAGCATAAGGCTAGGGGAGCCCTAGCCTAGGGCTAGGGGAGTCCTAGACTTAGCCTAAGCCTAGGGGTGCCCTAGACTAAGGCTATGGGAGCCCTAACGTAAGGCTTGGGGAGCCCTAGACTTAGCCTAAGCCTAGGGGTGCCCTAGCCTAAGGCTAGGGGAGCACTAGGCTAAGGCTAGGGGAGCCCTAGCCTTAGCCTAAGCCTAGGGGTGCCCTAGCCTAAGGCTAGGGGAGCCCTAGCCTAAGGCTAGGGGAGCTTACCCTTAGTCTAAGCCTAGGTGGGCCCTAGCCTAAGGGTAGGGGAGCCCTAACCTAAGGCTAGGGAGCCCTAGCCTTAGCCTAAGCCTAGGGGAGCCCTAGCCTTAGCCTAAGCCTAAAGGTGCCCTAGCCTAAGTCTAGGGGATCCCTAGCATTGGCCTAAGCCTAGGGGTGCCCTAACGTAAGGCTAGTGGAGCCATACCCTAAGGCTAGGGGAGCCTTAGCCTAAGGCTAGGGGACCCCTTGCATAAGGCTAGGTGTGCCCTAGCCTAAGGTTAGTGGAGCCCTAGCATAAGGCTAGGGGAGCCCTAGCCTAAGGCTAGGGGAGTCCTAGGCTTAGCCTATGCCTAGGGGTGCCCTAGCCTTAGCCTAAGCCTAAAGGTGCCCTAGCCTAAGTCTAGGGGATCCCTAGCATTGGCCTAAGCCTAGGGGTGCCCTAACGTAAGGCTAGTGGAGCCCTACCCTAAGGCTAGGGGATCCCTAGCCTTAGCCTAAGCCTAGGGGTGTCCTAGCCTAAGGCCAGGGGAGCCCTAGCCTAATTCTAGGGGAGCCATAGCCTAAGGCTAGGGGAGCCCTAGCCTTAGCCTAAGCCTAGGGTTGCCATAGCCTAAGGCTAGGGGAGCCCTAGCTTAAGTCTAGAGAAGCCCTAACCTAAGCCTATGGGTGCCCTTGCCTAAGTCTAGGGGAGCCCTAGCCTAAGGTTAGGGTAGCGCTAGCCTAAGCCAAGGGGTGCCCTAGCCTAAGGTTAGGAGAGCCTTAGCCTAGGGCTAGGGGAGCCCTAGCCTTAGCCGAAGCCTAGGGGTGCCCTAGCCTAAGGCTAGGGGAGCCCTAGCCTAAGGCTAGAGGATCCCTGGCCTAACCCTAGTGGTGCCCTGGTCTAAGGCTAGGGGAGCCCTAGCGTAACGCTAGGGGAGCCCTTGCCTAAGTCTAGGGGAGCCCTAGCCTAAGGCTAGGTGTGCCCCAGCCCACGGCTAGGGGAGCACGAGCCTAAGGCTAGGGGATCCCGAGTCCTTGGCTAGGGGAACCCTAGCCTAAGCCTAGGGTTGCCCTAGCCAAAGGCTAGGGGTGCCCGAGCCTAAGGCTAGGGGAGCACCAGCCTAAGGCTAGGGGAACCTGAGTCTAAGGCTTGGGGGAGCCCTAGCCTAAGCCTAGGGGTGACCTAGCCTAAGGATAGGGGAGCCATAGCCTTAGCCTAAGCCTAGGTGGGCCCTAGCCTAAGGGTAGGGGAGCCCTAACCTAAGGCTAGGGAGCCCTAGCCTTAGCCTAAGCCTAGGGGAGCCCTAGCCTTAGCCTAAGCCTAAAGGTGCCCTAGCCTAAGGCTAGGGGATCCCTAGCATTGGCCTAAGCCTAGGGGTGCCCTAACGTAAGGCTAGTGGAGCCCTACCCTAAGGCTAGGGGAGCCCTAGCCTTGGCCTAAGCCTAGGGGTGTCCTAGCCTAAGGCTAGGGGAGCCCTAGCCTAATTCTAGGGGAGCCATAGCCTAAGGCTAGGGTTGCCCTAGCCTTAGCCTAAGCCTAGGGTTGCCCTAGCCTAAGGCTAGGGGAGCCCTGGACTAAGCCTAGGGCTGCCCTGGCCTAAGGCTAGGGGAGCCCTAGCGTAACGCTAGGGGAGCCCTAGCTTAAGTCTAGAGAAGCCCTAACCTAAGCCTATGGGTGCCCTTGCCTAAGGCTAGGGGAGCCCTAGCCTAAGGTTAGGGTAGCCCTAGCCTAAGCCAAGGGGTGCCCTAGCCTAAGGTTAGGAGAGCCTTAGCCTAAGGCTAGGGGAGCCCTAGCCTTAGCCTAAGGCTAGGGGTGCCCTAGCCTAAGGCTAGGGGGGCCCTAGCCTAAGGCTAGAGGAGCCCTGGGCTAAGCCTAGTTTTGCCCTGGTCTTAGGCTAGGGGAGCCCTAGCTTAAGGCTAGGGGTGCCCTAGCCTAAGGCTAGGGGAGCACTAGCCTTAGGCTAGGGGAACCCTAGTTAAGGCTAGGGGAGCCCTCTCCTTTGCCTAAACCTAGGGGTGCCCTAGCCTAAGGCTAGGGGAGCCCTAGACTTAGCCAAAGCCTTGGGGTGCCCTAGCGTCAGGCTGGGGGAGCCCTAGCCTTAGCCTAACCCTAGGGGTGCCCTAGCCTAAAGCTAGGGAATCCCTAGCCTAAGGCTAGGGGAGCCTTAGCCTAAGGCTAGGGGACCCCTTGCATAAGGCTAGGTGTGCCCTAGCCTAAGGTTAGGGGAGCCCTAACCTAAGGCTCGGAGAGCCCTAGTCTTAGCCTAAGCCTAGGGGTTCCCTAGCCTAAGGCTAGGTGTGCCCTAGCCTAAGGCTATGGGAGCCCTAGCCTTAGCCTTAGCCTAAGCCTAAAAGTACCCTAGCCTAAGCCTAGGGATGCCCTAGCCTAAAGCTAGGGGAGCCCTAACCTAAGGCTAGGGAGCCCTAGCCTTAGCCTAAGCCTAGGGTAACCATAGCCTAAGGTTCGGGTAGCCCTAGCCTAAGGCTCGGGGAGCCCTAGCCTTAGCCTAAACCTAGGGGAGCCCTAGCCTAAGGCTAGGGGAGCCCTAGCCTTAGCCTTAGCCTAAGCCTAAAAGTGCCCTAGCCTAAGCCTAGGGGTGCCCTAGCCTAAAGCTAGGGGAGCCCTAACCTAAGGCTAGGGAGCCCTAGCCTTAACCTAAGCTTAGGAAACCATAGCCTAAGGTTCGGGTAGCCCTAGCCTAAGGCTCGGGGAGCCCTAGCCTTAGCCTAAACCTAGGGGAGCCCTAGCCTAAGGCTAGGGGAGCACTAGCCTTTTAAGCCTAGGGGTGCCCTAGCCTAAGGCTAGGGGAGCCCTAGCCTAAGGCTAGGGGAGCCCTAGCCTAAGGCTAGGGGAGCCCTAGCCTTAGCCTAAGCCTAGGGGTGCCCTAGCCTAAGGCTAGGGGAGCCCTAGCCTAAGGCTAGCGGAGCCCTAACATTAGCCTAAGCCTAGGGGTGCCCTAGCCTAAGGTTAGGGGAACACTAGCCAAAGGTTAGGGGAGCCATAGCCTAAGGTTCGGTGAGCCCTAGCCTAAGGCTCGGGGAGCCTTAGCCTAAGCCTAGGGTTGCCCTTACGAAACGCTAGTGGAGCGCTATCCTAAGCCTAGGAGTGCCCTAGCCTAAGGCGAGGGGAGCCCTAGCCTTAGCCTAAGCCTAGGGGTGCCCTAGCTTAAGGCTAGGGGAGCCCTAGCCTTAGCCTAAGCCTAAAAGTGCCTTAGCTTAAGGCTAGGGGAGCGCTAGCCTTAGCCTAAGCCTAGGGGTGCCCTACCTAAGGCGAGGGGAGCCCTAGGCTAAGGCTAGGGGAGCCCTAGATTTAGCCTAAGCCTAGGTGTGCCCTAGCCTAATTCTAGGGGAGCACTAGCCTTAGCCTAAACCTATAGGTGCCCTAGCCTAAGGCTAGGGGAGCCCTAGCCTAAGGCTAGCGGAGCCCTAGCCTTAGCCTAAGCCTAGGGGTGCCCTAGCCTAAGGTTAGGGGAACACTAGCCTAAGATTAGGGGAGCCATAGCCTAAGGTTCGGGGAGCCCTAGCCTAAGGCCCGGGGAGCCGTAGCCTAAGCCTAGGGGTGCCCTTACCTAACGCTAGTGGAGCGCTAGCCTAAGCCTAGGAGTGCCCTAGCCTAAGGCGAGGGGAGCCCTAGCCTTAGCCTAAGCCTAGGGGTGCCCTAGCTTAAGGCTAGGGGAGCCCTAGCCTTAGCCTAAGCCTAAAAGTGCCTTAGCCTAAGGCTAGGGGAGACCTAGCCTAAGGCTAGGGGAGCCCTAGCCTTAGCCTAAGCCTAAGGGTGCCCTAGCCCAAGGCTAGGGGAGCCCTAGCCTTAGCCTAAGCCTAGGGGTGCCCTAGCCTAAGGCTAGGGGAGCCCTAAACTACGTATCGGTGTGCCCTAGCCTTAGGCTATGCCTAGTGGTGCCCTAGCCTAAGGCTAGGGGAGCAATAGCCTAAGGCTAGGGGAGCCATAGCCTAAGGTTCGGGGAGCCCTAGCCTAAGGCTCCGGGAGCCCTAGCCTTAGCCTAAGCCTAGGGGTGCCCTAGCCTAAGGCTAGGGGAGCCCTAGCCTAAGGGTTGGGGAGCCCTAGCCTAAGGGTAGGGGAGCCCTAGCCTAAGGCTAGGGGAGCTTTAGCCTTAGCCTAAGCCTAGGGGTGCCCTAACCTAAGTGTAGAAAAGCCCTAGCCTAAGGCTAGGGGAGCCCTGGCCTAAGGCTAGGGGAGCCCTAGACTTAGCCTATGCCTAGGGATGCCCTAGCCTAAGGCTAGGGGAGCGCTAGCCTTAGCCTAAGCCTAGGGGTGCCCGAAAATAAGGCTAGGGGAGCAGTTGCCTTAGCCTAAGCCTAGGGGTGCCCTAGCCTAAGGCTAGGGGAGCACTAGGCAAAGGCTAGGGGAGCCCTAGCCTAAAGATAGGGGACCACTAGCATAAGACTAGGGGAGCCCTAGCCTAAGGCTAGGTGTGCCCTAGCCTAAAGATAGGGGACCACTAGCATAAGGCTAGGGGAGCCCTAGCCTAGGGCTAGGGGAGTCCTAGACTTAGCCTAAGCCTAGGGGTGCCCTAGACTAAGGCTATGGGAGCCCTAACGTAAGGCTTGGGGAGCCCTAGACTTAGCCTAAGCCTAGGGGTGCCCTAGCCTAAGGCTAGGGGAGCACTAGGCTAAGGCTAGGGGAGCCCTAGCCTTAGCCTAAGCCTAGGGGTGCCCTAGCCTAAGGCTAGGGGAGCCCTAGCCTAAGGCTAGGGGAGCTTACCCTTAGTCTAAGCCTAGGTGGGCCTTAGCCTAAGGGTAGGGGAGCCCTAACCTAAGGCTAGGGAGCCCTAGCCTTAGCCTAAGCCTAGGGGAGCCCTAGCCTTAGCCTAAGCCTAAAGGTGCCCTAGCCTAAGTCTAGGGGATCCCTAGCATTGGCCTAAGCCTAGGGGTGCCCTAACGTAAGGCTAGTGGAGCCATACCCTAAGGCTAGGGGAGCCTTAGCCTAAGGCTAGGGGACCCCTTGCATAAGGCTAGGTGTGCCCTAGCCTAAGGTAAGTGGAGCCCTAGCATAAGGCTAGGGGAGCCCTAGCCTAAGGCTAGGGGAGTCCTAGGCTTAGCCTATGCCTAGGGGTGCCCTAGCCTAAGGCTAGGGGAGCCCTAGCCTAAGGCTAGGGGAGCTTACCCTTAGTCTAAGCCTAGGTGGGCCCTAGCCTAAGGGTAGGGGAGCCCTAACCTAAGGCTAGGGAGCCCTAGCCTTAGCCTAAGCCTAGGGGAGCCCTAGCCTTAGCCTAAGCCTAAAGGTGCCCTAGCCTAAGTCTAGGGGATCCCTAGCATTGGCCTAAGCCTAGGGGTGCCCTAACGTAAGGCTAGTGGAGCCCTACCCTAAGGCTAGGGGAGCCCTAGCCTTAGCCTAAGCCTAGGGGTGTCCTAGCCTAAGGCTAGGGGAGCCCTAGCCTTAGCCTAAGCCTAGGGTTGCCATAGCCTAAGGCTAGGGGAGCCCTAGCTTAAGTCTAGAGAAGCCCTAACCTAAGCCTATGGGTGCCCTTGCCTAAGTCTAGGGGAGCCCTAGCCTAAGGTTAGGGTAGCGCTAGCCTAAGCCAAGGGGTGCCCTAGCCTAAGGTTAGGAGAGCCTTAGCCTAGGGCTAGGGGAGCCCTAGCCTTAGCCGAAGCCTAGGGGTGCCCTAGCCTAAGGTTAGGGGAGCCCTAGCCTAAGGCTAGAGGATCCCTGGCCTAACCCTAGTGGTGCCCTGGTCTAAGGCTAGGGGAGCCCTAGCGTAACGCTAGGGGAGCCCTTGCCTAAGTCTAGGGGAGCCCTAGCCTAAGGCTAGGTGTGCCCCAGCCCACGGCTAGGGGAGCACGAGCCTAAGGCTAGGGGATCCCGAGTCCTTGGCTAGGGGAACCCTAGCCTAAGCCTAGGGTTGCCCTAGCCAAAGGCTAGGGGTGCCCGAGCCTAAGGCTAGGGGAGCACCAGCCTAAGGCTAGGGGAACCTGAGTCTAAGGCTTGGGGGAGCCCTAGCCTAAGCCTAGGGGTGACCTAGCCTAAGGATAGGGGAGCCATAGCCTTAGCCTAAGCCTAGGTGGGCCCTAGCCTAAGGGTAGGGGAGCCCTAACCTAAGGCTAGGGAGCCCTAGCCTTAGCCTAAGCCTAGGGGAGCCCTAGCCTTAGCCTAAGCCTAAAGGTGCCCTAGCCTAAGGCTAGGGGATCCCTAGCATTGGCCTAAGCCTAGGGGTGCCCTAACGTAAGGCTAGTGGAGCCCTACCCTAAGGCTAGGGGAGCCCTAGCCTTAGCCTAAGCCTAGGGGTGTCCTAGCCTAAGGCTAGGGGAGCCCTAGCCTAATTCTAGGGGAGCCATAGCCTAAGGCTAGGGTTGCCCTAGCCTTAGCCTAAGCCTAGGGTTGCCCTAGCCTAAGGCTAGGGGAGCCCTGGACTAAGCCTAGGGCTGCCCTGGCCTAAGGCTAGGGGAGCCCTAGCGTAACGCTAGGGGAGCCCTAGCTTAAGTCTAGAGGAGCCCTAACCTAAGCCTATGGGTGCCCTTGCCTAAGGCTAGGGGAGCCCTAGCCTAAGGTTAGGGTAGCCCTAGTCTAAGCCAAGGGGTGCCCTAGCCTAAGGTTAGGAGAGCCTTAGCCTAAGGCTAGGGGAGCCCTAGCCTTAGCCTAAGGCTAGGGGTGCCCTAGCCTAAGGCTAGGGGGGCCCTAGCCTAAGGCTAGAGGAGCCCTGGGCTAAGCCTAGTGGTGCCCTGGTCTTAGGCTAGGGGAGCCCTAGCTTAAGGCTAGGGGTGCCCTAGCCTAAGGCTAGGGGAGCACTAGCCTTAGGCTAGGGGAACCCTAGTTAAGGCTAGGGGAGCCCTCTCCTTTGCCTAAACCTAGGGGTGCCCTTAGCCTAAGGCTAGGGGAGCCCTAGACTTAGCCAAAGCCTTGGGGTGCCCTAGCGTCAGGCTGGGCGAGCCCTAGCCTTAGCCTAACCCTAGGGGTGCCCTAGCCTAAAGCTAGGGAATCCCTAGCCTAAGACTAGGGGAGCCTTAGCCTAAGGCTAGGGGACCCCTTGCATAAGGCTAGGTGTGCCCTAGCCTAAGGTTAGGGGAGCCCTAACCTAAGGCTCGGAGAGCCCTAGTCTTAGCCTAAGCCTAGGGGTTCCCTAGCCTAAGGCTAGGTGTGCCCTAGCCTAAGGCTATGGGAGCCCTAGCCTTAGCCTTAGCCTAAGCCTAAAAGTGCCCTAGCCTAAGCCTAGGGGTGCCCTAGCCTAAAGCTAGGGGAGCCCTAACCTAAGGCTAGGGAGCCCTAGCCTTAGCCTAAGCCTAGGGTAACCATAGCCTAAGGTTCGGGTAGCCCTAGCCTAAGGCTCGGGGAGCCCTAGCCTTAGCCTAAACCTAGGGGAGCCCTAGCCTAAGGCTAGGGGAGCACTAGCCTTAGCCGAAGCCTAGGGGTGCCCTAGCCTAAGGCTAGGGGAGCCCTAGCCTAAGGCTAGGGGAGCCCTAGCCTTACCCTAAGCCTAGGGGAGCCCTAGCCTAAGGCTAGGGGAGCACTAGCCTTAGCCTAAGCCTAGGGGTGCCCTAGCCTAAGGCTAGGGGAGCCCTATCCTAAGGCTAGCGGAGCCCTAACCTTAGCCTAAGCCTAGGGGTGCCCTAGCCTAAGGTTAGGGGAACACTAGCCTAAGGTTAGGGGAGCCATAGCCTAAGGTTCGGGGAGCCCTAGCCTAAGGCTCGGGGAGCCTTAGCCTAAGCCTAGGGGTGTCCTTACCTAACGCTAGTGGAGCGCTAGCCTAAGCCTAGGAGTGCCCTAGCCTAAGGCGAGGGGAGCCCTAGCCTTAGCCTAAGCCTAGGGGTGCCCTAGCTTAAGGCTAGGGGAGCCCTAGCCTTAGCCTAAGTCTAAAAGTGCCTTAGCCTAAGGCTAGGGGAGCGCTAGCCTTAGCCTAAGCCTAGGGGTGCCCTACCTAAGGCTAGGGGAGCCCTAGGCTAAGGCTAGGGGAGCCCTAGATTTAGCCTAAGCCTAGGTGTGCCCTAGCCTAATTCTAGGGGAGCACTAGCCTTAGCCTAAACCTATAGGTGCCCTAGCCTAAGGCTAGGGGAGCCCTAGCCTAAGGCTAGCGGAGCCCTCGCCTTAGCCTAACCCTAGGGGTGCCCTAGCCTAAGGTTAGGGGAACACTAGCCTAAGATTAGGGGAGCCATAGCCTAAGGTTCGGGGAGCCCTAGCCTAAGGCTCGGGGAGCCGTAGCCTAAGCCTAGGGGTGCCCTTACCTAACGCTAGGGGAACACTAGCCTAAGCCTAGGAGTGCCCTAGCCTAAGGCGAGGGGAGCCCTAGCCTTAGCCAAAGCCTAGGGGTGCCCTAGCTTAAGGCTAGGGGAGCCCTAGCCTTAGCCTAAGCCTAAAAGTGCCTTAGCCTAAGGCTAGGGGAGCCTTAGCCTAAGGCTAGGGGAGCCCTAGCCTTAGCCTATGCCTAGGGGTGCCCTAGCCCAAGGCTAGGGGAGCCCTAGCCTTAGCCTAAGCCTAGGGGTGCCCTAGCCTAAGGCTAGGGGAGCCCTAAACTACGTATCGGTGTGCCCTAGCCTTAGGCTATGCCTAGTGGTGCCCTAGCCTAAGGCTAGGGGAGCAATAGCCTAAGGCTAGGGGAGCCATAGCCTAAGGTTCGGGGAGCCCTAGCCTAAGGCTCCGGGAGCCCTAGCCTTAGCCTAAGCCTAGGGGTGCCCTAGCCTACGGCTAGGGGAGCCCTAGCTTAAGGGTTGGGGAGCCCTAGCCTAAGGGTAGGGGAGCCCTAGCCTAAGGCTAGGGGAGCGTTAGCCTTAGCCTAAGCCTAGGGGTGCCCTAACCTAAGGGTAGAAAAGCCCTAGCCTAAGGCTAGGGGAGCCCTGGCCTAAGGCTAGGGGAGCCCTAGACTTAGCCTATGCCTAGGGATGCCCTAGCCTAAGGCTAGGGGAGCGCTAGCCTTAGCCTAAGCCTAGGAGTGCCCGAAAATAAGGCTAGGGGAGCCGTTGCCTTAGCCTAAGCCTAGGGGTGCCCTAGCCTAAGGCTAGGGGAGCACTAGGCTAAGGCTAGGGGAGCCCTAGCCTTAGCCTAAGCCTAGGTGTGCACTAGCCTAAGTCTAGGGGAGCCCTAGCATTAGCCTAAGCCTAAAAGTGCCTTAGCCTAAGGCTAGGGGAGCCCTAGCCTAAGGCTAGGTGTGCCCTAGCCTAAAGATAGGGGACCACTAGCATAAGGCTAGGGGAGCCCTAGCCTAGGGCTAGGGGAGTCCTAGACTTAGCCTAAGCCTAGGGGTGCCCTAGACTAAGCCAAGGGGTGCCCTAGCCTAAGGGTAGGGGAGCCCTAACCTAAGGCTAGGGAGCCCTAGCCTTAGCCTAAGCCTAGGGGAGCCCTAGCCTTAGCCTAAGCCTAAAGGTGCCCTAGCCTAAGTCTAGGGGATCCCTAGCATTGGCCTAAGGCTAGGGGTGCCCTAACGTAAGGCTAGTGGAGCCCTACCCTAAGGCTAGGGGAGCCCTAGCCTTAGCCTAAGCCTAGGGGTGTCCTAGCCTAAGGCTAGGGGAGCCCTAGCCTAATTCTAGGGGAGCCATAACCTAAGGCTAGGGGAGCCCTAGCCTTAGCCTAAGCCTACGGTTGCCATAGCCTAAGGCTAGGGGAGCCCTGACTAAGCCTAGGGCTGCCCTGGCCATAGGCTAGGGGAGCCCTAGCTTAAGTCTAGAGAATCCCTAACCTAAGCCTATGGGTGCCCTTGCCTAAGTCTAGGGGAGCCCTAGCCTAAGGTTAGGGTAGCGCTAGCCTAAGCCAAGGGGTGCCCTAGCCTAAGGTTAGGAGAGCCTTAGCCTAAGGCTAGGGGAGCCCTAGCCTTAGCCGAAGCCTAGGGGTGCCCTAGCCTAAGGCTAGGGGAGCCCTAGCCTAAGGCTAGAGGAGCCCTGGCCTAACCCTAGTGGTGCCCTGGTCTAAGGCTAGGGGAGCCCTAGCGTAACGCTAGGGGAGCCCTTGCCTATGTCTAGGGGAGCCCTAGCCTAAGGCTAGGTGTGCCCCAACCCACGCCTAGGGGAGCACGAGCCTAAGGCTAGGGGAGCCTTGGCCTAAGTCTAGGGGTGCTCTGGCCTAAGGCTAGGGGATCCCTAGCATAACACAGGAGCCCTAGCCTAAGGCTAGTGGAGCCCTAGCCTAAGGCTAGGTGTGCCCGAGCCCACGGCTAGGGGAGCACGAGCCTAAGGCTAGGGGAGCCCGAGTCCTTGGCTAGGGGAACCCTAGCCTAAGCCTAGGGTTGCCCTATCCAAAGGCTAGGGGTGCCCGAGCCTAAGGCTAGGGGAGCACCAGCCTAAGGCTAGGGGAACCTGAGTCTAAGGCTTGGGGGAGCCCTAGCCTAAGCCTAGGGGTGACCTAGCCTAAGGATAGGGGAGCCCTAGCCTTAGCCTAAGCCTAGGGGAGCCCTAGCCTTAGCCTAAGCCTAAAGGTGCCCTAGCCTAAGGCTAGGGGATCCCTAGCATTGGCCTAAGCCTAGGTGTGCCCTAACGTAAGGCTAGTGGAGCCCTACCCTAAGGCTAGGGGAGCCCTAGCCTTAGCCTAAGCCCAGAGGTGTCCTAGCCTAAGGCTAGGGGAGCCCTAGCCTAATTCTAGGGGAGCCATAGCCTAAGGCTAGGGGAGCCCTGGACTAAGCCTAGGGCTGCCCTGGCCTAAGGCTAGGGGAGCCCTAGCGTAACGCTAGGGGAGCCCTAGCTTAAGTCTAGAGAAGCCCTAACCTAAGCCTATGGGTGCCCTTGCCTAAGGCTAGGGGAGCCCTAGCCTAAGGTTAGGGTAGCCCTAGCCTAAGGCTAGGGGAGCCCTAACCTAAGGCTAGGAGAGCCCTAGTCTTAGCCTAAGCCTAGGGGTTCCCTAGCCTAAGGCTAGGTGTTCCCTAGCCTAAGGCTATGGGAGCCCTAGCCTTAGCCTTAGCCTAAGACTAAAAGTGCCCTAGCCTAAGCCTAGGGGTGCCCTAGCCTAAAGCTAGGGGAGCCCTAACCTAAGGCTAGGGAGCCCTAGCCTTAGCCTAAGCCTTGGGTAACCATAGCCTAAGTTTCGGGTAGCCCTAGCCTAAGGCTCGGGGAGCCCTAGCCTTAGCCTAAGCCTATGGGTGCCCTAGCCTAAGGCTAGGGGAGCCCTAGCCTTAGCCTAAGCCTAAAAGTACCCTAGCCTAAGGCTAGGGGAGCGCTAGCCTTAGCCTAAGCCTAGGGGTGCCCTAACCTAAGGCTAGAGAAGCCCTAGCCTAAGGCTAGGGGAGCCCTAGCCTTAGCCTAAACCTAGGGGTGCCCTAGCCTAAGGCTAGGGGAGCACTAACCTAAGGCTAGGGAGCCCTAGCCTTATCCTAAGGCTAGGGGAGCCCTAGCCTAAGCCTAGGGGAGCCCTAGCCTAAGGCTAGGGGAGCCCTAGCCTAAGGCGAGGGGAGCCTTAACCTAAGGCTAGGGGAGCCTTAGCCTAAGGCTAGAGGAGCCCTAGCCTTAGCCTAAGCTTAGGGGTGCCCTAGCCTAAGGCTAGGGGAGCATTAGACTTAGCCTAAGCCTAGGGGTGCCCTAGCCTAAGGCTAGGGGACCCCTAGCCTTAGCCTAAGCCTAAAGGTGCCCTAGCATAAGGCTAGGGGATCCCTAGCCTTGGCCTAAGCCTACGGGCGTCCTAAAGTAAGGCTAGGGGAGCCAGAGCCTAAGGCTCAGGGGCCCTAGCCTTAGCCTATGCCTAGGGGAGCCATAGCCTAAGGCTAGGGGAGCCCTAGCCTTAGCCTAAGCCTAGTCGTGCCCTAGCCTAAGGCTAGGGGAGCCCTACTCTAAGGCTAGGGGAGCCCTAGCCTTACCCTAAGCCCAGGGGTGCCCTAGACTAAGGCTAGGGGAGCCCTAGCCTAAGGCTAGGGGAGCCCTAGCCTAAGGCTAGGGGAGCCCTAGCCTTAGCCTAAGCCTAGGGGTGCCCTAGCCTAAGGCTAGGGGAGCCCTAGCCTAATGATAGGGGAGCCCTAGCCTAAGGCTAGGGGAGCCCTAGCATAAGGCTAGGGGAGACCTGAACTAAGCCAAGGGAAGCCCTGGCCTAAGGCTAGGGGAGCCCTAGCGTAACGCTAGGGGAGCCCTAGCTTAAGGCTAGGGGAGCCCTAACCTAAGCCTAGGGGTGCCCTAGCCTAAGGCTAGGGGAGCCCTAGCCTCAGGCTAGGGTAGCCCTAGCCTAAGCCTAGGGGTGCCCTAGTCCAATGCTAGGAGAGCCTTAGCCTAAGGCTAGGGAAGCCCTAGCCTTAGGCTAAGCCTAGGGGTGCCCTAGCCTAATGGTAGGGGTGCCCTAGCCTAAGGCTAGGGGAGCCCTGGCCTAAGCCTAGGGGTGCCCTGGTCTAAGGCTAGGGGAGCCCTAGCCTTAGCCTAAGCCTAAAAGTGCCCTAGCCTAAGGCTAGGGCAGCGCTAGCCTTAGGCTAAGTAAAGGGGTTCCCGAACCTAAGGCTAGAAAAGCCCTAGCCTAAGGCTACTGGAGCTCTAACCTAAGGCTAGGGGAGCACTAGCCTTAGCCTAAGCCTAGGGGTGCCCGAAACTCAGGCTAGGGGAGCCCTAGCCTTAGCCTAAGCCTAAAAATGCCCTAGCCTAATGCTAGGGGAGCCCTAACCTAAGCCTAGGGGTGCCCTACCCTAAGGCTAGGGGAGCCCTAGCCTAAGGCTACGGGAGCCCTAGCCTTAGCCTAAGCCTAGGGGTGCCCTCGCCTAAGGCTAGGAGAGCCCTAGCCCAAGGCTAGGGGAGCCCTATCCTAAGGCTAGGTGAGGCCTTGCCTAAGCTTAGGGAGCCCTAGCCTTAGCCTAAGCCTAGGGATGCCCTAGCCTAAGGCTAGGGGTGCACTAGCCTTAGGCTAGGGGAGCCCTAGCCTTAGCCTAAGCCTAGGGGTGCCCCAGCCTAAGTTTAGGGGAACACTAGCCTAAGGCTGGGGAGCCATAGCCTAAGGTTTGGGGAGCCGTAGCCTAAGGCTCGTGGATCCCTAGCTTAAGCCTAGGGGTGCCCTTACCTAAGGCTAGGGGAGCGCTAGCCTAAGCCTAGGAGTGCCCTAGCCTAAGACTAGGGGAGCCCTAGCTTAAGGCTAGGGGTGCCCTAGCCGAAGGCTAGGGGAGCACTAGCCTAAGACTAGGGGAGCCCTAGCCTTAGCCTAAGCCTAGGGGTGCCCTAGCCTAAGGCTAGGGGAGCCATAGCTTTAGCCAAAGCCTTGGGGTGCCCTAGCCTAAGGCTAGGGGAGCCCTAGCCTTAGCCTAAGCATAGGGGTGCCCTAGCCTAAGGCTAGGGGAGCCCTAGGCTAAGGCTAGGGGAGCTTACCCTTAGCCTAAGCCTAGGTGGGCCCTAGCCTAAGGGTAGGGGAGCCCTAACCTAAGGCTAGGGAGCCCTAGCCTTAGCCTAAGCCTAGGGGAGCCCTAGCCTTAGCCTAAGCCTAAAGGTGCCCTAGCCTAAGGCTAGGGGATCCTAGCATTGGCCTAAGCCTTGGGATGCCCTAACGTAAGGCTAGTGGAGCCCTACCCGAAGGCCAGGGGAGCCCTAGCTTTAGCCTAAGCCTAGGGGTGTCCTAGCCTAAGGCCAGGGGAGCCCTAGCCTAATTCTAGGGGAGCCATAGGCTAAGGCTAGGGGAGCCCTAGCCTTAGCCTAAGCCTAGGGTTGCCCTAGCCTAAGGCTAGGGGAGCCCTGGACTAAGCCTAGGGCTGCCCTGGCCTAAGGCTAGGGGAGCCCTAGCATAACGCTAGGGGAGCCCTAGCTTAAGTCTAGAGAAGCCCTAACCTAAGCCTATGGGTGCCCTTGCCTAAGTCTAGGGGAACCCTAGCCTAAGGTTAGGGTAGCCCTAGCCTAAGCCAAGGGGTGCCCTAGCCTAAGGTTAGGAGAGCCATAGCCTAAGGCTAGGGGAGCCCTAGCCTTAGCCTAAGCCTAGGGGTGCTCTAGCCTAAGGCTAGGGGAGCCCTAGCCTAAGGCTAGAGGAGCCCTGGCCTAAGCCTAGTGGTGCCCTGTTCTAAGGCTAGGGGAGCCCTAGCGTAACGCTAGGGGAGCCCTTGCCTAAGTCTAGGGGAGCCCTAGCCTAAGGTTAGGTGTGCCCCAGCACACGGCTAGGGGAGCATGAGCCTAAGGCTAGGGGAGCCTTGGCCTAAGCCTAGGGGTGCTCTGGCCTAAGGCTAGGGGAGCCCTAGCGTAACTCAGGAGCCCTAGCCTAAGGCTAGTGGAGCCCTAGCCTAAGGTTAGGTGTGCCCGAGCCCACGGCTAGGGGAGCACGAGCCTAAGGCTAGGGGAGCCCGAGTCCTTGGCTAGGGGAACCCTAGCCTAAGCCTAGGGTTGCCCTAGCCAAAGGCTAGGGGTGCCCGAGCCTAAGGCTAGGGGAGCACCAGCCTAAGGCTAGGGGAACCCGAGTCTAAGGCTTGGGGGAGCCCTAGCCTAAGCCTAGGGGTGACCTAGCCTAAGGATAGGGGAGCCATAGCCTTAGCCTAAGCCTAGGTGGGCCCTAGCCTAAGGGTAGGGGAGCCCTAACCTAAGGCTAGGGAGCCCTAGCCTTAGCCTAAGCCTAGGGGAGCCCTAGCCTTAGCCTAAGCTTAGGGGTGCCCTAGCCGAAGGCTAGGGGATCCCTAGCATTGGCCTAAGCCTAGGGGTGCCCTAACGTAAGGCTAGTGGAGCCCTACCCTAAGGCTAGGGGAGCCCTAGCCTTAGCCTAAGCCTAGCGGTGCCCTAGCCTAAGGTTAGGGGAACCCTAGCCTTAGCCTAAGCCTAAAATTGCCCTAGACTAAGGCTAGGGGAGCGCTGGCCTTAGCCTAAGCCTAGGGGTGCCCTAACCTAAGGCTAGGGGAGCCCTAGCCTAAGGCTAGGGGACCCTAACCTACGGCTAGGGGAGCCCTAACCTTAACCTAAGCCTCAGGGTGCCCTAACCTAAGAGTAGGGGAACCCTAGCCTAAGGCTAGGGTTTCCCTAGTCTAAGGCTAGGGGAGCCCTTGCCTTAGCCTAAGCCTAGGGGTGCCATCGCCTAAGGCTAGGGGAGCCCTAGACCAAGGCTAGGGGAGCCCTATCATAAGGCTAGGGGAGCCCAAGCCTAAGGCTAGGGTAGTCCTAGACTTAGCCTAAACCTAGGGGTGCCCTAGCCTAAGGCTAGGGGACCCTAACCTACGGCTAGGGGAGCCCTAGCCTTAGCCTAAGCCTAGGGGTGCCCTAGCCTAAGGCTAGGGGAGCCCTAACCTAAGGCTAGGGAGCCCTAGCCTTAGCCTAAGCTTAGGAGAGTGCTAGCCTTAGCCTAAGCCTAGGGGTGCCCTAACCTAACGCTAGGGGAGCCCTAGCCTTAGCCTAAGCCAAGGGGTGCCCTAACATAAGGCTATGGAGCCTTAGCCTAAGGCTAGGAGAGCCCTAGCCTTAGCCTAAGCCTAGGGGTGCCCTAACCTAAGGCTAGGGGAGCCCTAGCCTAAGTCTAGGGTTTCCCTAGCCTAAGGCTAGGGGAGCCATTGCCTTAACCTAAGCCTTGGAGTGCCCTAGCCTAAGGCTAGGTGAGCCCTAGCCTAAGGCTAGGGGAGCCCTAGCCTTAGCCTAAGCCTAGAGGTGCCCTAGCCTAAGGCTAGGGGAGCCCTAGCCCAAGGCTAGGGGAGCCCTAGCCTAAGGCTAGGGGAGCCCTAGCCTTAGCCTAAGCCTAGGGGTGCCCTAGCCTAAGGCTAGGGGAGCACTAGCCTATGCCTAGGGGAGCCCTAACCTTAGGCTAAGCCTAGGGGTGCCCTAGCCTAGGTTAGGGGAACACTAGCCTAAGGCTAGGGGAGCCATAGCCTAAGGTTCGGGGAGCCCTAGCCTAAGGCTCGGGGAGCCCTAGCCTAAGCCTAGGGGTGCCCTTACCTAACGCTAGGGGAGCGCTAGCCTAAGCCTAGGAGTGCCCTAGCCTAAGTCTAGCGGAGCCCTAGCTTAAGGCTAGGGGTGCCCTAGCCTAAGGCAAGGGGAGCACTAGCCTAAGGCTAGGGGAGCACTAGCCTTAGGCTAGGGGAGCCCTAGTTAAGGCTAGGGGAGCCCTCTCCTTAGCCTAAACTAGGGGTGCCCTAGCCTAAGGCTAGGGGAGCCCTAGCCTTAGCCAAAGCCTTGGGGTGCCCTAGCGTAAGGCTAGGGGAGCCCTAGCTTTAGCCTAACCCTAGGGGTGCCCTAGCCTAAAGCTAGGGAATCCCTAGACTAAGGCTAGGGGAGCCTTAGCCAAAGGCTAGGGGACCCCTTGCATAAGGCTAGGTGTGCCCTAGCCTAAGGTTAGGGGAGCCCTAGCATAAGGCTAGGGGAGCCCTAGCCTAAGGCTAGGGGAGTCCTAGGCTTAGCCTATGCCTAGGGGTGCCCTAGCCTAAGGCTAGCGGAGCCCTAACCTAAGGCTAGGAGAGCACTAGTCTTAGCCTAAGCCTAGGGGTTCCCTAGCCTAAGGCTAGGTGTGCCCTAGCCTAAGGCTAGGGGAGCCCTAGACTTAGCCTAAGACTAGGTGTGCCCTAGCCTAAGGCTAGGGGAGCCCTAGCCTTAGCCTTAGCCTAAGCCTAAAAGTGCCCTAGCCTAAGCCTAGGGGTGCCCTAGCCTAAAGCTAGGGGAGCCCTAACCTAAGGCTAGGGAGCCCTAGCCTTAGCCTAAGCCTAGGGTAACCATAGCCTAAGTTTCGGGTAGCCCTAGCCTAAGGCTCGGGGAGCCCTAGCCTTAGCCTAAACCTAGGGGAGCACTAGCCTAAGGCTAGGGGAGCACTAGCCTTAGCCTAAGCCTAGGGGTGCCCTAGCCTAAGGCTAGGGGAACCTTAGCCTAAGGCTAGGGGAGCCCTAGCCTAAGGCTAGGGGAGCCCTAGCCTTACCCTAAGCCTAGGGGAGCCCTAGCCTAAGGCTAGGGGAGCACTAGCCTTAGCCTAAGCCTATGGGTGCACTAGCCTAAGGCTAGGGGAGCCCTAGCCTAAGGCTAGCGGAGCCCTAACCTTAGCCTAAGCCTAGGGGTGCCCTAGCCTAAGGTTAGGGGAACACTAGCCTAAGGTTAGGGGAGCCATAGCCTAAGGTTCGAGGAGCCCTAGCCTAAGGCTCGGGGAGCCTTAGCCTAAGACTATGGGTGCCCTTACCTAACGCTAGTGGAGCGCTAGCCTAAGCCTAGGAGTGCCCTAGCCTAAGGCGAGGGGAGCCCTAGCCTTAGCCTAAGCCTAGGGGTGCCCTAGCTTAAGGCTAGGGGAGCCCTAGCCTTAGCCTAAGCCTAAAAGTGCCTTAGCCTAAGGCTAGGGGAGCGCTAGCCTTAGCCTAAGCCTAGGGGTGCCCTACCTAAGGCTAGGGGAGCCCTAGGCTAAGGCTAGCGGAGCCCTAGATTTAGCCTAAGCCTAGGTGTGCCCTAGTCTAATTCTATGGGAGCACTAGCATAAGTCTAGGGGAGCCCTAGCCTAAGGCTAGGGGAGTCCTATGCTTAGCCTATGCCTAGGGGTGCCCTAGCCTAACGCTAGGGGAGCCCTAACCTAAGGCTAGGAGAGCCCTAGTCTTAGCCTAAGCCTAGGGGTTCCCTAGCCTAAGGCTAGGTGTGCCCTAGCCTAAGGCTAGGGGTGCCCTAGACTTAGCCTAAGCCTAGGGGTGCCCTAGCCTAAGGCTAGGGGAGCCCTAGCCTTAGCCTTAGCCTAAGCCTAAAAGTGCCTTAGCCTAAGCCTATAGGTGCCCTAGCCTAAGGCTAGGGGAGTCCTAGCCTAAGGCTAGTGGAGCCCTACCTAAGGCTAGGGGAGCCCTAGCCTTAGCCTAAGCTTAGGGGTGCCCTAGCCCAAGGCTAGGGGAGCCCTAGCCTTAGCCTAAGCCTAG
>NW_027458257.1:0-55324 GCF_050624435.1 Tenrec ecaudatus | reverse complement strand
GTGGGTTTCCCAAGACAACAAAATAACAAATATCTATCAGCCCTTTGGCCCAGTTAGCCACCTGGTTATGATATCACTGGCTTCTGGCTCAGCTGCTGAGCCAGTGAAGCAGTTATAGCAGGAGAAGACTAGGTGGCCGGTGGCCATCAACGGAAGGACCAAATCTCCACAGTGGGCTTCCTGTTTCAATATGGAGCCACGTATGTTACCTGCTGGACACCATCTCTATCCTGAGCTCATAATTGCCATCGCAGGTCTAGAATGCGGCGCGCAGGTACACACTATATGAAACAGTCTCTGATTAACCCCTCTCGATAACTTGCTGACATGGGAGTCTGGATAATCCTGTACATTTACTTTGCAGATTAGAAAACTCACTCAAAAACACACGGGAGTTGACCCAAAGACACACAACTGGTTAACAACAAAGTCATATTCACAACCAGCGTCTGGACCAAGAGCACGGTGCCCCACAGAACTGTGCCCATCGAGCAGTCAATATCTCCTGGACTCTCAAAAGATCTGAGCTGATACCCACCCCCCCACCCCCACATCCTTGCAGCCCCAAAAGGTTGTATTTCACAGGATGGCACCGGATCTGCAGCTCGCGGAGAGGGACATATCTGATCAGAGAACACAGGGCAGAACAAGGGGGAGGAGGGGAGAATGGAGCACACCCTGGCCCAATACACCTTGAGGATGATGTTCCCAATCAGAGAAGCCAATCCACAGAGAAGACCACATGGGCAGCCCCACGATGAGAAACGTCCCTCAAAGACCCATAGCCTTAGAGGGGACAACACTGGACACACAGTGTGGGAACTGCGCCTGAACTGATCCTGCCACTTCGATGCATGACACTAAGAGAGTGCAGCGGAAGAGTAAGAAAACGGAACATCAAAGTCCCCGGGGAATGCCAAAGGTGGACTTTGTGGTCAGGGTTCGGTGCCCCCACAGACTGGACTGGAAAACACTCCTAAAGTTCACCACACAGTCCTTGTACTTTTCTTTCTGGTTAGTGTTGTTTTCTTTTAGTGTCATTGGATTTGGGTTGGGTTTTGTTTTCATTTTTGTTTGTTTTTTTTCTTTTTGCTGCTTGGTTTAGCTCAGTCTTGTTTTGTGCATGTTATTACCTTTACAGGTCTGTCTAATTAAGAGAGGCTGGATGAACAATCTGGAGGATTAAACATGTGACCGGTCCTTTCCATTGGGCATGGGAGTGAGCACGGTGGGGGGAAAGGAAGTGGTGTAAAGAAACCCAGAGACAAGGGTACAACAAGTGATGGAAAACGGTAGTGAGGGGGATGTAGGAGGCCTGGTAGGGCGTGATCAAAGGTAATGTAACCAAGAGGAATTACTGAAACCCAAAGGAAGACTGAGCATGTCAGTGGGCAAAAGAGGAAAATCAAAGAGTATAGAAGAGTGAGCTGGGAAGCAAGGGCCAGTTATAGACGTCTAAATAAAGGCATGTACATATATTTACAAAGGGGCATGGGGAAATAGATCTATGTCCATATGTTTATAGATTTAGTATTAAGGTAGCAGATGGACATAGGGCCTCCGCTCAAGGACTCCCTCATTGCAATAACACTGTTCTATTAAATTGGCATTCTAAGATGCTCACCTTCCCTACACAATCACTGACCACAAAGCGGCTGCATAAGCAAATGTGGTGAAGAAAGCCGATGGTGTCCAGCTACCTAAAGATATAGCGTGTGGGGTCTTAAAGGCCTGAGGGTAAAGAAACAGCCATCTGGCTCTGAAGCAACAGAGCCCACATGGAGAAAGCATACCAGCCTGTGTGATCACAAAATTTTAAAGGGATAAGGCAACAGGCATCATGAGAACAAAAAAATCTTATCATGGAGAATGAGAGGGGACTGCCGGGTATAGACCCAAAACCTATTTGCAGTGCACTGGACATCCCCTTACAGAAGGATCTCAGAGTGGAGATTAAAGAATACAGGGTATGAGACAGCAAAGATGAAACACAACTTTCCTCTAGTTCTTAATGCTTTCTCTTGCCCCACTATCATGATCCCAGTTCTACCATACTAATCTGGCCAAACTAGAGAAGGTATTCTAGTACCGATAGGAATTTCAAACACGGGGGATCCAGAGTGGATGGGCCCTTTACCAGTGTTATGAGTGGAGATACTGGGAGGGTGGTGGAAGGGCAGGATGGAAAGTGGGAACCGATTACAAGGATCTTCATTGACCTCAAAAGAAAGGTGGGTGAAAATATGACAAAAGAATTAGTACATTTCCAAGGATTGATGAGGGATGGGTGGCGGGCATTGAGGGGGAGAAAATGAGGAGCTGAGGACAGGGGCTTGGGTGGAGAGTGGATATTTTGTGAATAAGGAGGGCAATTAATGTACAGATGGGCTTCAAACAGATGATGTATTTATGGATTGTGGTTAGTGTTGTAGGAGCCACTAATGAAAAGATCATAAAAGAAACAAAAATAATCTTGGCAGAGGGCTCATGCAAGGATGATCTCAGGCTGGATTAGACCAGTCAAAACAGCTACTGGAGTCGCCTCACCCTGTGTCTATTATTGAGTCAGCCATGATGCTTAGGACCCACAGCCCCAGCAGCTGGCCAGAGAGGGAGGTGGATCTCTGAGGCCATTCCACAGGGGGAATGGTCCTCTGTCCTGCAGGGCCCACCCTCCTTTGTAAGCATGCTGCCTGGGGCAAGGCTTTCATGGAGTCCACACCATGGGAGCTCTACTACTCATGGGGAATTGGCAGGAAGCCTCTGCTCATGCGCACACACCACCAACTAGCTGGAGGATCTCCGTGAACAAAGAAAGCCTGAGGCAGACAACAAGCCCACTAACTGATGCTGTAAGAGCTACAATCAGCATCCAGAAACCTGCAACTGGGAGTAAGAGGCAGCATACCTTGGTCCCAGCCCCTCCCACTCTAATCTACAAGGAGTGACATTGCAAAGCAGAGGGTTTTCATAAAGCACTTCCAGGACTGTGGAATGAGCAGCCTCGTTTGTGGACATGGATATTCTGTGATCCAGACGTACTACCTCCTCCCTTACAGTCAGCTGAGACAAAAACCCTTGCAAGCAGAAAGCCATGCATCTGAACAGTATCCACCAGCCACTCATGTGCAGCACAGCTGCCTCCAAAGAGCCTTCCTGAGTGAGAGAGAAATCATGCAGAAGCCTGGTCTGCACCCAAGAGAGTTTTATGAGCGTTAGGGAGGCATGGTGGGCAAGTCTGGCCGACCCCAGTGGCTGAATTGAATTTACATGGCCTAGATTGGTCAATCCAGGTACAGGAACCACCCAGGTGACCTCCCCTTCATGGCCAGAAATCTGGACCTCTGAGCATGCACAGGGTGCCTCTCCTAACTGGGCTCTTATCTTGGCCCTATGGGCATGCATAACGGATGCCCCAGTCCCTAGCATAGCTACCTAACATTTGCCCCCCTGAAGAGATATGGACCCAAATCTTTGGGGTACTGGGCGACGACATCTCTAGCTGCTTCCTGGTGGCAAAAGGGGCGAGGTTGGGCTTTGGGTCCATACCCTTCCTACACTGCTGGGAGGGGTTGTCCATTGAGGGCAACTTTATCCAGGATGGATAAGGTTGAGGTGGTCCAGGAGATGGTAGTCGTGGACCTGGCACACTTGGTTCAGAAGCTTTAATCACCCGATAACTTCTGAGAAAAACAAACAGTCTAAAAGGTGAACAGTTTGACTACGACAAGGCTAAGCTTGTGAGGTGGCAGTGGCCTTGAAATTAGGTGAGTGTCACAGGAAACAAAAATAATCTTAGGATTACCAGACATGTGTGTTTGTTCATTGGAAGTACAGGAAGAGGGATAAAAGCATTCACACTTTCCCCTAGGAGGGCACAGGTTTGGGCACTACTAGGTGCAGTCGGATCACTGATTCATTTATGATGCTAAGGTCTTGGACCCGCTGATAAGACCCATCCTTCTTTTTAACCCTATAACGCTTCAATTTTAATTTTGGGAAAAAATTTTCTTTTTGTTGTGGACTTTCATAGTTATAAATATATATATATGTATTAATATATACATTTTTTAATGTTATGAAAACATCATGCTTCGCGTTATAGAGTTAAATGGAAATAATGGGCTAGTGCAGGACGAGTCAAATGTGACCAAAATAGAGTAACTGCCTAAGCCATTTTGAATTTTCTTGGGTTCAATTGGAGTAAAGGCTTGTAAATTACCCGGGGTCCAAATTCCCATGGTGCCTCCTACAACGGGTAGAATGTTCAGGGATGTTTCAGGGCTGGGAGATTAATAACCCCTAAGTCCAGGATACCTTAGGGCAGGGGTCGTTAAACTGTTTACCCAGGGGGCCAGTTCACTATCCCTCAGGCCTTTTGAAGGAAAGACTATAGTTTAAAAAAACAAATATTACGAACAAATTCATGTGCACACTGCACATCTTGATTTGAAGTTCAAAAAAAAAAATAAATGGGGCACATACACCCGGCAGAAAGGATCCACGTCCTCGGCTGTCTGCATGTGGCCCACAGGTTGTAGTTTGAGGACCCCTGCTCTCGGCATTCACCAAGAGGATGTGGTTTCAACCCAAAAGCTTGGAGACTCTACAATTTGTTTAAAAGTGATGGGGCAGAAGGAGTCCCTGATTGACCCACGCAAGACTAGTTTTCCCACCCCCTATTACTAAGAGTTCATAGTTATGGTTAAAGGGAACCAGGATATCCCGATCTGATCCCGTTACTTCAAGTGTGGGCTGACATTGCCACTAAGAAGCCTGCAAATATAAAAGACTTACTCCCTCCCGCAAAGAAAGGGCCCTTGTTTCCAAGGTTTCAGGAAACATGGAAGGACCGGAAAAACAAACGGTCCAAGTTCCCAAAACCACATAGGTGGAGGCCATCCCTCCCCATCACCCTCCCCCACCCCTCCCCTCCACTCCCCTCCCCATCACTCTCCCCTAATCGTCTTTATCCCATTTTGCAGGAGAACTCTGGGAGTGGGAGAGCTGGCTTCAAACCCTTTCTTTCAACCCCCGCCCTATAAGGTTTCTAGGGTCCAGAAATAGACAACTTCTAACAGGCCCTTATTGAGTCACTCCCTCCCCCACCGACCCCCCAAACTCACCCCCACCCCTAACAAGCAGCCCCACACACACACTAGTACTGGTATGACTTCCATACTCATCAGCCCACCTGGAATGCTTGCCAACAACTTCTCCAGGTGCTGTTCACAATGGAGGAGGGTAGCCCTTCCAGACAGAGGCCCAGTAAGCAGTCAGTGAACCTGATGGTCAGCGAGCGGGCACTCCCCACTTGAGAGAAACTCTTTTGGCCACTACACCAACAATGTGGGATCTCAATTCCTAGCAAGGCCCGGAGGACTTTACCAGGTATCAACCATTGCTCTTACATGACCCTCTGCAGAAGAGCTAGGAAACCTATGAATTTATCTAAGGTCAGTGAGAATTTTCAGGTTCCTATAAGAGAATATCCGCCTGCCTTTCTAGAGTGGCTGAGGGAAGCCTACGGGCTTTATACCCCTAACGGCCCGGAGGCACTGAAAACAGGAGGGCAATAAGTATTGCCTTTATTACTCAGTCAGTCTGCCTCAGACATGACAAAGAAGTGGGAAGGGTTTGAAGGGAAAAATCTTAGCGATTTGGTACAAGTGGCTCATTGAGTGTATAACAACAGAGATGACCCTAGCACGACAGAGACAAAGAAGCTAGCTAAAATAATCGTAATTGCCATGAGATACCCCAGAGACTCAGGAAAAGGAGAGCATGGCCCACTCACGGAGAGACTAACCTGTGGGCACCGCCAAGCCATGGGGAAGGACCAATGTGCCTACTGCAGGAAAGAAGGACACTGGAAAAATCAGTGCCTTGAAAACCCCAGGAGAGGTGCACGACCCTCCACTAGAGTGGATGGGCCTCATCTGCACGTAGAAAGACCCAAGCAAGAGACAATAATGCTTGAAGAAGCTCAATGAAGGGGTCAGGGCTCTGTTTCACTTCGCCGCCAAAAGCCCAGGCTAACTCTCCAAGTAGGAGGCCAGGCAGTAAATTTCTTGGTGGACACAGGGGCCACCTTGTCAGGTTCAGAAAGGAATATGGGCACATTTTCAAGAAGAAAGATGTGAATTACTGTGAGCCTATGATTCCTTCCACAGATAACTCACACCAGAAGGTTTGCATGGAGGGTAGGTGGGTTTCCCAAGACAACAAAATAACAAATATCTATCAGCCCTTTGGCCCAGTTAGCCACCTGGTTATGATATCACTGGCTTCTGGCTCAGCTGCTGAGCCAGTGAAGCAGTTATAGCAGGAGAAGACTAGGTGGCCGGTGGCCATCAACGGAAGGACCAAATCTCCACAGTGGGCTTCCTGTTTCAATATGGAGCCACGTATGTTACCTGCTGGACACCATCTCTATCCTGAGCTCATAATTGCCATCGCAGGTCTAGAATGCGGCGCGCAGGTACACACTATATGAAACAGTCTCTGATTAACCCCTCTCGATAACTTGCTGACATGGGAGTCTGGATAATCCTGTACATTTACTTTGCAGATTAGAAAACTCACTCAAAAACACACGGGAGTTGACCCAGAGACACACAACTGGTTAACAACAAAGTCATATTCACAACCAGCGTCTGGACCAAGAGCACGGTGCCCCACAGAACTGTGCCCATCGAGCAGTCAATATCTCCTGGACTCTCAAAAGATCTGAGCTGATACCCACCCCCCCACCCCCACATCCTTGCAGCCCCAAAAGGTTGTATTTCACAGGATGGCACCGGATCTGCAGCTCGCGGAGAGGGACATATCTGATCAGAGAACACAGGGCAGAACAAGGGGGAGGAGGGGAGAATGGAGCACACCCTGGCCCAATACACCTTGAGGATGATGTTCCCAATCAGAGAAGCCAATCCACAGAGAAGACCACATGGGCAGCCCCACGATGAGAAACGTCCCTCAAAGACCCATAGCCTTAGAGGGGACAACACTGGACACACAGTGTGGGAACTGCGCCCGAACTGATCCTGCCACTTCGATGCATGACACTAAGAGAGTGCAGCGGAAGAGTAAGAAAACGGAACATTAAAGTCCCCGGGGAATGCCAAAGGTGGACTTTGTGGTCAGGGTTCGGTGCCCCCACAGACTGGACTGGAAAACACTCCTAAAGTTCACCACACAGTCCTTGTACTTTTCTTTCTGGTTAGTGTTGTTTTCTTTTAGTGTCATTGGATTTGGGTTGGGTTTTGTTTTCATTTTTGTTTGTTTTTTTTCTTTTTGCTGCTTGGTTTAGCTCAGTCTTGTTTTGTGCATGTTATTACCTTTACAGGTCTGTCTAATTAAGAGAGGCTGGATGAACAATCTGGAGGAGTAAACATGTGACCGGTCCTTTCCATTGGGCATGGGAGTGAGCACGGTGGGGGGAAAGGAAGTGGTGTAAAGAAACCCAGAGACAAGGGTACAACAAGTGATGGAAAACGGTAGTGAGGGGGATGTAGGAGGCCTGGTAGGGCGTGATCAAAGGTAATGTAACCAAGAGGAATTACTGAAACCCAAAGGAAGACTGAGCATGTCAGTGGGCACAAGAGGAAAATCAAAGAGTATAGAAGAGTGAGCTGGGAAGCAAGGGCCAGTTATAGACGTCTAAATAAAGGCATGTACATATATTTACAAAGGGGCATGGGGAAATAGATCTATGTCCATATGTTTATAGATTTAGTATTAAGGTAGCAGATGGACATAGGGCCTCCGCTCAAGGACTCCCTCATTGCAATAACACTGTTCTATTAAATTGGCATTCTAAGATGCTCACCTTCCCTACACAATCACTGACCACAAAGCGGCTGCATAAGCAAATGTGGTGAAGAAAGCCGATGGTGTCCAGCTACCTAAAGATATAGCGTGTGGGGTCTTAAAGGCCTGAGGGTAAAGAAACAGCCATCTGGCTCTGAAGCAACAGAGCCCACATGGAGAAAGCATACCAGCCTGTGTGATCACAAAGTTTTAAAGGGATAAGGCAACAGGCATCATGAGAACAAAAAAATCTTATCATGGAGAATGAGAGGGGACTGCCGGGTATAGACCCAAAACCTATTTGCAGTGCACTGGACATCCCCTTACAGAAGGATCTCAGAGTGGAGATTAAAGAATACAGGGTATGAGACAGCAAAGATGAAACACAACTTTCCTCTAGTTCTTAATGCTTTCTCTTGCCCCACTATCATGATCCCAGTTCTACCATACTAATCTGGCCAAACTAGAGAAGGTATTCTAGTACCGATAGGAATTTCAAACACGGGGAATCCAGAGTGGATGGGCCCTTTACCAGTGTTATGAGTGGAGATACTGGGAGGGTGGAGGAAGGGCAGGATGGAAAGTGGGAACCGATTACAAGGATCTTCATTGACCTCAAAAGAAAGGTGGGTGAAAATATGACAAAAGAATTAGTACATTTCCAAGGATTGATGAGGGATGGGTGGCGGGCATTGAGGGGGGAAAAATGAGGAGCTGAGGCCAGGGGCTTGGGTGGAGAGTGGATATTTTGTGAATAAGGAGGGCAATTAATGTACAGATGGGCTTCAAACAGATGATGTATTTATGGATTGTGGTTAGTGTTGTAGGAGCCACTAATGAAAAGATCATAAAAGAAACAAAAATAATCTTGGCAGAGGGCTCATGCAAGGATGATCTCAGGCTGGATTAGACCAGTCAAAACAGCTACTGGAGTCGCCTCACCCTGTGTCTATTACTGAGTCAGCCATGATGCTTAGGACCCACAGCCCCAGCAGCTGGCCAGAGAGGGAGGTGGATCTCTGAGGCCATTCCACAGGGGGAATGGTCCTCTGTCCTGCAGGACCCACCCTCCTTTGTAAGCATGCTGCCTGGGGCAAGGCTTTCATGGAGTCCACACCATGGGAGCTCTACTACTCATGGGGGATTGGCAGGAAGCCTCTGCTCATGCGCACACACCACCAACTAGCTGGAGGATCTCCGTGAACAAAGCCTGAGGCAGACAACAAGCCCACTAACTGATGCTGTAAGAGATACAATCAGCATCCAGAAACCTGCAACTGGGAGTAAGAGGCAGCATACCTTGGTCCCAGCCCCTCCCACTCTAATCTACAAGGAGTGACATTGCAAAGCAGAGGGTTTTCATAAAGCACTTCCAGGACTGTGGAATGAGCAGCCTCGTTTGTGGACATGGATACTCTGTGATCCAGACGTACTACCTCCTCCCTTACAGTCAGCTGAGACAAAAACCCTTGCAAGCAGAAAGCCATGTATCTGAACAGTATCCACCAGCCACTCATGTGCAGCACAGCTGCCTCCAAAGAGCCTTCCTGAGTGAGAGAGAAATCATGCAGAAGCCTGGTCTGCACTCAAGAGAGTTTTATGAGCGTTAGGGAGGCGTGGTGGGCAAGTCTGGCCGACCCCAGTGGCTGAATTGAATTTACATGGCCTAGATTGGTCAATCCAGGTACAGGAACCACCCAGGTGACCTCCCCTTCATGGCCAGAAATCTGGACCTCTGAGCATGCACAGGATGCCTCTCCTAACTGGGCTCTTATCTTGGCCCTATGGGCATGCATAACGGATGCCCCAGTCCCTAGTATAGCTACCTAACATTTGCCCCCCTGAAGAGATATGGACCCAAATCTTTGGGGGTACTGGGCGACGACATCTCTAGCTGCTTCCTGCTGGCAAAAGGGGCGAGGTTGGGCTTTGGGTCCATACCCTTCCTACACTGCTGGGAGGGGTTGTCCATTGAGGGCAACTTTATCCAGGATGGATAAGGTTGAGGTGGTCCAGGAGATGGTAGTCGTGGACCTGGCACACTTGGTTCAGAAGCTTTAATCACCCGATAACTTCTGAGAAAAACAAACAGTCTAAAAGGTGAACAGTTTGACTACGACAAGGCTAAGCTTGTGAGGTGGCAGTGGCCTTGAAATTAGGTGAGTGTCACAGGAAACAAAAATAATCTTAGGATTACCAGACATGTGTGTTTGTTCATTGGAAGTACAGGAAGAGGGATAAAAGCATTCACACTTTCCCCTAGGAGGGCACAGGTTTGGGCACTACTAGGTGCAGTCGGATCACTGATTCATTTATGATGCTAAGGTCTTGGACCCGCTGATAATACCCATCCTTCTTTTTAACCCTATAACGCTTCAATTTTAATTTTGGGAAAAAATTTTCTTTTTGTTGTGGACTTTCATAGTTATAAATATATATATATGTATTAATATATACATTTTTTAATGTTATGAAAACATCATGCTTCGCGTTATAGAGTTAAATGGAAATAATGGGCTAGTGCAGGACGAGTCAAAAGTGACCAAAATAGAGTAACTGCCTAATTCATTTTGAATTTTCTTGGGTTCAATTGGAGTAAAGGCTTGTAAATTACCCGGGGTCCAAATTCCCATGGTGCCTCCTACAATGGGTAGAATGTTCAGGGATGTTTCAGGGCTGGGAGATTAATAACCCCTAAGTCCAGGATACCTTAGGGCAGGGGTCCTTAAACTGTTTACCCAGGGGGCCAGTTCACTATCCCTCAGGCCTTTTGAAGGAAAGACTATAGTTTAAAAAAACAAATATTACGAACAAATTCATGTGCACACTGCACATCTTGATTTGAAGTTCAAAAAAAAAATAAATGGGGCACATACACCCGGCAGAAAGGATCAACGTCCTCGGCTGTCTGCATGTGGCCCACAGGTTGTAGTTTGAGGACCCCTGCTCTCGGCATTCACCAAGAGGATGTGGTTTCAACCCAAAAGCTTGGAGACTCTACAATTTGTTTAAAAGTGATGGGGCAGAAGGAGTCCCTGATTGACCCACGCAAGACTAGTTTTCCCATCCCCTGTTACTAAGAGTTCATAGTTATGGTTAAAGGGAACCAGGATATCCCGATCTGATCCCGTTACTTCAAGTGTGGGCTGACATTGCCACTAAGAAGCCTGCAAATATAAAAGACTTACTCCCTCCCGCAAAGAAAGGGCCCTTGTTTCCAAGGTTTCAGGAAACATGGAAGGACCGGAAAAACAAACGGTCCAAGTTCCCAAAACCACATAGGTGGAGGCCATCCCTCCCCATCGCCCTCCCCCACCCCTCCACTCCATCACCCCTACCCTCCCCCATCCCTCCCCCTCCCCTCCCCTCCCCTCCCCATCACTCTCCCCTAATCGTCTTTATCCCATTTTGCAGGAGAACTCTGGGAGTGGGAGAGCTGGCTTCAAACCCTTTCTTTCAACCCCCCGCCCTATAAGGTTTCTAGGGTCCAGAAATAGAAAACTTCTAACAGGCCCTTATTGAGTCACTCCCTCCCCCACCGGCCCCCCAAACTCACCCCCACCCCTAACAAGCAGCCCCCCACACACACTAGTACTGGTATGACTTCCATACTCATCAGCCCACCTGGAATGCTTGCCAACAACTTCTCCAGGTGCTGTTCACAACGGAGGAGGGTAGCCCTTCCAGACAGAGGCCCAGTAAGCAGTCAGTGAACCTGATGGTCAGCGAGCGGGCACTCCCCACTTGAGAGAAACTCTTTTGGCCACTACACCAACAATGTGGGATCTCAATTCCTAGCAAGGCCCGGAGGACTTTACCAGGTATCAACCATTGCTCTTACATGACCCTCTGCAGAAGAGCTAGGAAACCTATGAATTTATCTAAGGTCAGTGAGAATTTTCAGGTTCCTATAAGAGAATATCCGCCTGCCTTTCTAGAGTGGCTGAGGGAAGCCTACGGGCTTTATACCCCTAACGGCCCGGAGGCACTGAAAACAGGAGGGCATTAAGTATTGCCTTTATTACTCAGTCAGTCTGCCTCAGACATGACAAAGAAGTGGGAAGGGTTTGAAGGGAAAAATCTTAGCGATTTGGTACAAGTGGCTCATTGAGTGTATAACAACAGAGATGACCCTAGCACGACAGAGACAAAGAAGCTAGCTAAAATAATCGTAATTGCCATGAGATACCCCAGAGACTCAGGAAAAGGAGAGCATGGCCCACTCACGGAGAGACTAACCTGTGGGCACCGCCAAGCCATGGGGAAGGACCAATGTGCCTACTGCAGGAAAGAAGGACACTGGAAAAATCAGTGCCTTGAAAACCCCAGGAGAGGTGCACGACCCTCCACTAGAGTGGATGGGCCTCATCTGCACGTAGAAAGACCCAAGCAAGAGACAATAATGCTTGAAGAAGCTCAATGAAGGGGTCAGGGCTCTGTTTCACTTCGCCGCCAAAAGCCCAGGCTAACTCTCCAAGTAGGAGGCCAGGCAGTAAATTTCTTGGTGGACACAGGGGCCACCTTGTCAGGTTCAGAAAGGAATATGGGCACATTTTCAAGAAGAAAGATGTGAATTACTGTGAGCCTATGATTCCTTCCACAGATAACTCACACCGGAAGGTTTGCATGGAGGGTAGGTGGGTTTCCCAAGACAACAAAATAACAAATATCTATCAGCCCTTTGGCCCAGTTAGCCACCTGGTTATGATATCACTGGCTTCTGGCTCAGCTGCTGAGCCAGTGAAGCAGTTATAGCAGGAGAAGACTAGGTGGCCAGTGGCCATCAACGGAAGGACCAAATCTCCACAGTGGGCTTCCTGTTTCAATATGGAGCCACGTATGTTACCTGCTGGACACCATCTCTATCCTGAGCTCATAATTGCCATCGCAGGTCTAGAATGCGGCGCGCAGGTACACACTATATGAAACAGTCTCTGATTAACCCCTCTCGATAACTTGCTGACATGGGAGTCTGGATAATCCTGTACATTTACTTTGCAGATTAGAAAACTCACTCAAAAACACACGGGAGTTGACCCAGAGACACACAACTGGTTAACAACAAAGTCATATTCACAACCAGCGTCTGGACCAAGAGCACGGTGCCCCACAGAACTGTGCCCATCGAGCAGTCAATATCTCCTGGACTCTCAAAAGATCTGAGCTGATACCCACCCCCCCACCCCCACATCCTTGCAGCCCCAAAAGATTGTATTTCACAGGATGGCACCGGATCTGCAGCTCGCGGAGAGGGACATATCTGATCAGAGAACACAGGGCAGAACAAGGGGGAGGAGGGGAGAATGGAGCACACCCTGGGCCAATACACCTTGAGGATGATGTTCCCAATCAGAGAAGCCAATCCACAGAGAAGACCACATGGGCAGCCCCACGATGAGAAACGTCCCTCAAAGACCCATAGCCTTAGAGGGGACAACACTGGACACACAGTGTGGGAACTGCGCCCGAACTGATCCTGCCACTTCGATGCATGACACTAAGAGAGTGCAGCGGAAGAGTAAGAAAACGGAGCATCAAAGTCCCCGGGGAATGCCAAAGGTGGACTTTGTGGTCAGGGTTCGGTGCCCCCACAGACTGGACTGGAAAACACTCCTAAAGTTCACCACACAGTCCTTGTACTTTTCTTTCTGGTTAGTGTTGTTTTCTTTTAGTGTCATTGGATTTGGGTTGGGTTTTGTTTTCATTTTTGTTTGTTTGTTTTTCTTTTTGCTGCTTGGTTTAGCTCAGTCTTGTTTTGTGCATGTTATTACCTTTACAGGTCTGTCTAATTAAGAGAGGCTGGATGAACAATCTGGAGGAGTAAACATGTGACCGGCCCTTTGCATTGGGCATGGGAGTGAGCACGGTGGGGGGAAAGGAAGTGGTGTAAAGAAACCCAGAGACAAGGGTACAACAAGTGATGGAAAACGGTAGTGAGGGGGATGTAGGAGGCCTGGTAGGGCGTGATCAAAGGTAATGTAACCAAGAGGAATTACTGAAACCCAAAGGAAGACTGAGCATGTCAGTGGGCACAAGAGGAAAATCAAAGAGTATAGAAGAGTGAGCTGGGAAGCAAGGGCCAGTTATAGACGTCTAAATAAAGGCATGTACATATGTACATATATTTACAAAGGGGCATGGGGAAATAGATCTATGTCCATATGTTTATAGATTTAGTATTAAGGTAGCAGATGGACATAGGGCCTCCGCTCAAGGACTCCCTCATTGCAATAACACTGTTCTATTAAATTGGCATTCTAAGATGCTCACCTTCCCTACACAATCACTGACCACAAAGCGGCTGCATAAGCAAATGTGGTGAAGAAAGCCGATGGTGTCCAGCTACCTAAAGATATAGCGTGTGGGGTCTTAAAGGCCTGAGGGTAAAGAAACAGCCATCTGGCTCTGAAGCAACAGAGCCCACATGGAGAAAGCATACCAGCCTGTGTGATCACAAAGTTTTAAAGGGATAAGGCAACAGGCATCATGAGAACAAAAAAAATCTTATCATGGAGAATGAGAGGGGACTGCCGGGTATAGACCCAAAACCTATTTGCAGTGCACTGGACATCCCCTTACAGAAGGATCTCAGAGTGGAGATTAAAGAATACAGGGTATGAGACAGCAAAGATGAAACACAACTTTCCTCTAGTTCTTAATGCTTTCTCTTGCCCGACTATCATGATCCCAGTTCTACCATACTAATCTGGCCAAACTAGAGAAGGTATTCTAGTACCGATAGGAATTTCAAACACGGGGAATCCAGAGTGGATGGGCCCTTTACCAGTGTTATGAGTGGAGATACTGGGAGGGTGGAGGAAGGGCAGGATGGAAAGTGGGAACCGATTACAAGGATCTTCATTGACCTCAAAAGAAAGGTGGGTGAAAATATGACAAAAGAATTAGTACATTTCCAAGGATTGATGAGGGATGGGTGGCGGGCATTGAGGGGGGAAAAATGAGGAGCTGAGGCCAGGGGCTTGGGTGGAGAGTGGATATTTTGTGAATAAGGAGGGCAATTAATGTACAGATGGGCTTCAAACAGATGATGTATTTATGGATTGTGGTTAGTGTTGTAGGAGCCACTAATGAAAAGATCATAAAAGAAACAAAAATAATCTTGGCAGAGGGCTCATGCAAGGATGATCTCAGGCTGGATTAGACCAGTCAAAACAGCTACTGGAGTCGCCTCACCCTGTGTCTATTACTGAGTCAGCCATGATGCTTAGGACCCACAGCCCCAGCAGCTGGCCAGAGAGGGAGGTGGATCTCTGAGGCCATTCCACAGGGGGAATGGTCCTCTGTCCTGCAGGGCCCACCCTCCTTTGTAAGCATGCTGCCTGGGGCAAGGCTTTCATGGAGTCCACACCATGGGAGCTCTACTACTCATGGGGGATTGGCAGGAAGCCTCTGCTCATGCGCACACACCACCAACTAGCTGGAGGATCTCCGTGAACAAAGCCTGAGGCAGACAACAAGCCCACTAACTGATGCTGTAAGAGCTACAATCAGCATCCAGAAACCTGCAACTGGGAGTAAGAGGCAGCATACCTTGGTCCCCGCCCCTCCCACTCTAATCTACAAGGAGTGACATTGCAAAGCAGAGGGTTTTCATAAAGCACTTCCAGGACTGTGGAATGAGCAGCTTCGTTTGTGGACATGGATACTCTGTGATCCAGACGTACTACCTCCTCCCTTACAGTCAGCTGAGACAAAAACCCTTGCAAGCAGAAAGCCATGCATCTGAACAGTATCCACCAGCCACTCATGTGCAGCACAGCTGCCTCCAAAGAGCCTTCCTGAGTGAGAGAGAAATCATGCCGAAGCCTGGTCTGCACTCAAGAGAGTTTTATGGGCGTTAGGGAGGCGTGGTGGGCAAGTCTGGCCGACCCCAGTGGCTGAATTGAATTTACATGGCCTAGATTGGTCAATCCAGGTACAGGAACCACCCAGGTGACCTCCCCTTCATGGCCAGAAATCTGGACCTCTGAGCATGCACAGGGTGCCTCTCCTAACTGGGCTCTTATCTTGGCCCTATGGGCATGCATAACGGATGCCCCAGTCCCTAGTATAGCTACCTAACATTTGCCCCCCTGAAGAGATATGGACCCAAATCTTTGGGGGTACTGGGCGACGACATCTCTAGCTGCTTCCTGCTGGCAAAAGGGGCGAGGTGGGGCTTTGGGTCCATACCCTTCCTACACTGCTGGGAGGGGTTGTCCATTGAGGGCAACTTTATCCAGGATGGATAAGGTTGAGGTGGTCCAGGAGATGGTAGTCGTGGACCTGGCACACTTGGTTCAGAAGCTTTAATCACCCGATAACTTCTGAGAAAAACAAACAGTCTAAAAGGTGAACAGTTTGACTACGACAAGGCTAAGCTTGTGAGGTGGCAGTGGCCTTGAAATTAGGTGAGTGTCACAGGAAACAAAAATAATCTTAGGATTACCAGACATGTGTGTTTGTTCATTGGAAGTACAGGAAGAGGGATAAAAGCATTCACACTTTCCCCTAGGAGGGCACAGGTTTGGGCACTACTAGGTGCAGTCGGATCACTGATTGATTTATGATGCTAAGGTCTTGGAACCGCTGATAAGACCCATCCTTCTTTTTAACCCTATAACGCTTCAATTTTAATTTTGGGAAAAAATTTTCTTTTTGTTGTGGACTTTCATAGTTATAAATATATATATATGTATTAATATATACATTTTTTAATGTTATGAAAACATCATGCTTCGCGTTATAGAGTTAAATGGAAATAATGGGCTAGTGCAGGACGAGTCAAAAGTGACCAAAATAGAGTAACTGCCTAAGTCATTTTGAATTTTCTTGGGTTCAATTGGAGTAAAGGCTTGTAAATTACCCGGGGTCCAAATTCCCATGGTGCCTCCTACAATGGGTAGAATGTTCAGGGATGTTTCAGGGCTGGGAGATTAATAACCCCTAAGTCCAGGATACCTTAGGGCAGGGGTCCTTAAACTGTTTACCCAGGGGGCCAGTTCACTATCCCTCAGGCCTTTTGAAGGAAAGACTATAGTTTAAAAAAACAAATATTACGAACAAATTCATGTGCACACTGCACATCTTGATTTGAAGTTCAAAAAAAAAATAAATGGGGCACATACACCCGGCAGAAAGGATCAACGTCCTCGGCTGTCTGCATGTGGCCCACAGGTTGTAGTTTGAGGACCCCTGCTCTCGGCATTCACCAAGAGGATGTGGTTTCAACCCAAAAGCTTGGAGACTCTACAATTTGTTTAAAAGTGATGGGGCAGAAGGAGTCCCTGATTGACCCACGCAAGACTAGTTTTCCCATCCCCTGTTACTAAGAGTTCATAGTTATGGTTAAAGGGAACCAGGATATCCCGATCTGATCCCGTTACTTCAAGTGTGGGCTGACATTGCCACTAAGAAGCCTGCAAATATAAAAGACTTACTCCCTCCCGCAAAGAAAGGGCCCTTGTTTCCAAGGTTTCAGGAAACATGGAAGGACCGGAAAAACAAACGGTCCAAGTTCCCAAAACCACATAGGTGGAGGCCATCCCTCCCCATCGCCCTCCCCCACCCCTCCCCTCCCTCCCCCCTCCCCTCCCCCATCCCTCCCCCTCCCCTCCCCTCCCCTCCCCATCACTCTCCCCTAATCGTCTTTATCCCATTTTGCAGGAGAACTCTGGAAGTGGGAGAGCTGGCTTCAAACCCTTTCTTTCAACCCCCCGCCCTATAAGGTTTCTAGGGTCCAGAAATAGAAAACTTCTAACAGGCCCTTATTGAGTCACTCCCTCCCCCACCGGCCCCCCAAACTCACCCCCACCCCTAACAAGCAGCCCCCCACACACACTAGTACTGGTATGACTTCCATACTCATCAGCCCACCTGGAATGCTTGCCAACAACTTCTCCAGGTGCTGTTCACAACGGAGGAGGGTAGCCCTTCCAGACAGAGGCCCAGTAAGCAGTCAGTGAACCTGATGGTCAGCGAGTGGGCACTCCCCACTTGAGAGAAACTCTTTTGGCCACTACACCAACAATGTGGGATCTCAATTCCTAGCAAGGCCCGGAGGACTTTACCAGGTATCAACCATTGCTCTTACATGACCCTCTGCAGAAGAGCTAGGAAACCTATGAATTTATCTAAGGTCAGTGAGAATTTTCAGGTTCCTATAAGAGAATATCCGCCTGCCTTTTTAGAGTGGCTGAGGGAAGCCTACGGGCATTATACCCCTAACGGCCCGGAGGCACTGAAAACAGGAGGGCATTAAGTATTGCCTTTATTACTCAGTCAGTCTGCCTCAGACATGACAAAGAAGTGGGAAGGGTTTGAAGGGAAAAATCTTAGCGATTTGGTACAAGTGGCTCATTGAGTGTATAACAACAGAGATGACCCTAGCACGACAGAGACAAAGAAGCTAGCTAAAATAATCGTAATTGCCATGAGATACCCCAGAGACTCAGGAAAAGGAGAGCATGGCCCACTCACGGAGAGACTAACCTGTGGGCACCGCCAAGCCATGGGGAAGGACCAATGTGCCTACTGCAGGAAAGAAGGACACTGGAAAAATCAGTGCCTTGAAAACCCCAGGAGAGGTGCACGACCCTCCACTAGAGTGGATGGGCCTCATCTGCACGTAGAAAGACCCAAGCAAGAGACAATAATGCTTGAAGAAGCTCAATGAAGGGGTCAGGGCTCTGTTTCACTTCGCCGCCAAAAGCCCAGGCTAACTCTCCAAGTAGGAGGCCAGGCAGTAAATTTCTTGGTGGACACAGGGGCCACCTTGTCAGGTTCAGAAAGGAATATGGGCACATTTTCAAGAAGAAAGATGTGAATTACTGTGAGCCTATGATTCCTTCCACAGATAACTCACACCGGAAGGTTTGCATGGAGGGTAGGTGGGTTTCCCAAGACAACAAAATAACAAATACCTATCAGCCCTTTGGCCCAGTTAGCCACCTGGTTATGATATCACTGGCTTCTGGCTCAGCTGCTGAGCCAGTGAAGCAGTTATAGCAGGAGAAGACTAGGTGGCCAGTGGCCATCAACGGAAGGACCAAATCTCCACAGTGGGCTTCCTGTTTCAATATGGAGCCACGTATGTTACCTGCTGCACACCATCTCTATCCTGAGCTCATAATTGCCATCGCAGGTCTAGAATGCGGCGCGCAGGTACACACTATATGAAACAGTCTCTGATTAACCCCTCTCGATAACTTGCTGACATGGGAGTCTGGATAATCCTGTACATTTACTTTGCAGATTAGAAAACTCACTCAAAAACACACGGGAGTTGACCCAGAGACACACAACTGGTTAACAACAAAGTCATATTCACAACCAGCGTCTGGACCAAGAGCACGGTGCCCCACAGAACTGTGCCCATCGAGCAGTCAATATCTCCTGGACTCTCAAAAGATCTGAGCTGATACCCACCCCCCCACCCCCACATCCTTGCAGCCCCAAAAGATTGTATTTCACAGGATGGCACCGGATCTGCAGCTCGCGGGGAGGGACATATCTGATCAGAGAACACAGGGCAGAACAAGGGGGAGGAGGGGAGAATGGAGCACACCCTGGCCCAATACACCTTGAGGATGATGTTCCCAATCAGAGAAGCCAATCCACAGAGAAGACCACATGGGCAGCCCCACGATGAGAAACGTCCCTCAAAGACCCATAGCCTTAGAGGGGACAACACTGGACACACAGTGTGGGAACTGCGCCCGAACTGATCCTGCCACTTCGATGCATGACACTAAGAGAGTGCAGCGGAAGAGTAAGAAACCGGAGCATCAAAGTCCCCGGGGAATGCCAAAGGTGGACTTTGTGGTCAGGGTTCGGTGCCCCCACAGACTGGACTGGAAAACACTCCTAAAGTTCACCACCCAGTCCTTGTACTTTTCTTTCTGGTTAGTGTTGTTTTCTTTTAGTGTCATTGGATTTCGGTTGGGTTTTGTTTTCATTTTTGTTTGTTTTTTTTTCTTTTTGCTGCTTGGTTTAGCTCAGTCTTGTTTTGTGCATGTTATTACCTTTACAGGTCTGTCTAATTAAGAGAGGCTGGATGAACAATCTGGAGGAGTAAACATGTGACCGGCCCTTTCCATTGGGCATGGGAGTGAGCACGGTGGGGGGAAAGGAAGTGGTGTAAAGAAACCCAGAGACAAGGGTACAACAAGTGATGGAAAACGGTAGTGAGGGGGATGTAGGAGGCCTGGTAGGGCGTGATCAAAGGTAATGTAACCAAGAGGAATTACTGAAACCCAACGGAAGACTGAGCATGTCAGTGGGCACAAGAGGAAAATCAAAGAGTATAGAAGAGTGAGCTGGGAAGCAAGGGCCAGTTATAGACGTCTAAATAAAGGCATGTACATATGTACATATATTTACAAAGGGGCATGGGGAAATAGATCTATGTCCATATGTTTATAGATTTAGTATTAAGGTAGCAGATGGACATAGGGCCTCCGCTCAAGGACTCCCTCATTGCAATAACACTGTTCTATTAAATTGGCATTCTAAGATGCTCACCTTCCCTACACAATCACTGACCACAAAGCGGCTGCATAAGCAAATGTGGTGAAGAAAGCCGATGGTGTCCAGCTACCTAAAGATATAGCGTGTGGGGTCTTAAAGGCCTGAGGGTAAAGAAACAGCCATCTGGCTCTGAAGCAACAGAGCCCACATGGAGAAAGCATACCAGCCTGTGTGATCACAAAGTTTTAAAGGGATAAGGCAACAGGCATCATGAGAACAAAAAAATCTTATCATGGAGAATGAGAGGGGACTGCCGGGTATAGACCCAAAACCTATTTGCAGTGCACTGGACATCCCCTTACAGAAGGATCTCAGAGTGGAGATTAAAGAATACAGGGTATGAGACAGCAAAGATGAAAAACAACTTTCCTCTAGTTCTTAATGCTTTCTCTTGCCCCACTATCATGATCCCAGTTCTACCATACTAATCTGGCCAAACTAGAGAAGGTATTCTAGTACCGATAGGAATTTCAAACACGGGGGATCCAGAGTGGATGGGCCCTTTACCAGTGTTATGAGTGGAGATACTGGGAGGGTGGAGGAAGGGCAGGATGGAAAGTGGGAACCGATTACAAGGATCTTCATTGACCTCAAAAGAAAGGTGGGTGAAAATATGACAAAAGAATTAGTACATTTCCAAGGATTGATGAGGGATGGGTGGCGGGCATTGAGGGGGGAAAAATGAGGAGCTGAGGCCAGGGGCTTGGGTGGAGAGTGGATATTTTGTGAATAAGGAGGGCAATTAATGTACAGATGGGCTTCAAACAGATGATGTATTTATGGATTGTGGTTAGTGTTGTAGGAGCCACTAATGAAAAGATCATAAAAGAAACAAAAATAATCTTGGCAGAGGGCTCATGCAAGGATGATCTCAGGCTGGATTAGACCAGTCAAAACAGCTACTGGAGTCGCCTCACCCTGTGTCTATTACTGAGTCAGCCATGATGCTTAGGACCCACAGCCCCAGCAGCTGGCCAGAAAGGGAGGTGGATCTCTGAGGCCATTCCACAGGGGGAATGGTCCTCTGTCCTGCAGGGCCCACCCTCCTTTGTAAGCATGCTGCCTGGGGCAAGGCTTTCATGGAGTCCACACCATGGGAGCTCTACTACTCATGGGGGATTGGCAGGAAGCCTCTGCTCATGCGCACACACCACCAACTAGCTGGAGGATCTCCGTGAACAAAGCCTGAGGCAGACAACAAGCCCACTAACTGATGCTGTAAGAGATACAATCAGCATCCAGAAACCTGCAACTGGGAGTAAGAGGCAGCATACCTTGGTCCCAGCCCCTCCCACTCTAATCTACAAGGAGTGACATTGCAAAGCAGAGGGTTTTCATAAAGCACTTCCAGGACTGTGGAATGAGCAGCCTCGTTTGTGGACATGGATACTCTGTGATCCAGACGTACTACCTCCTCCCTTACAGTCAGCTGAGACAAAAACCCTTGCAAGCAGAAAGCCATGCATCTGAACAGTATCCACCAGCCACTCATGTGCAGCACAGCTGCCTCCAAAGAGCCTTCCTGAATGAGAGAGAAATCATGCAGAAGCCTGGTCTGCACTCAAGAGAGTTTTATGAGCGTTAGGGAGGCGTGGTGGGCAAGTCTGGCCGACCCCAGTGGCTGAATTGAATTTACATGGCCTAGATTGGTCAATCCAGGTACAGGAACCACCCAGGTGACCTCCCCTTCATGGCCAGAAATCTGGACCTCTGAGCATGCACAGGGTGCCTCTCCTAACTGGGCTCTTATCTTGGCCCTATGGGCATGCATAACGGATGCCCCAGTCCCTAGTATAGCTACCTAACATTTGCCCCCCTGAAGAGATATGGACCCAAATCTTTGGGGGTACTGGGCGACGACATCTCTAGCTGCTTCCTGCTGGCAAAAGGGGCGAGGTGGGGCTTTGGGTCCATACCCTTCCTACACTGCTGGGAGGGGTTGTCCATTGAGGGCAACTTTATCCAGGATGGATAAGGTTGAGGTGGTCCAGGAGATGGTAGTCGTGGACCTGGCACACTTGGTTCAGAAGCTTTAATCACCCGATAACTTCTGAGAAAAACAAACGGTCTAAAAGGTGAACAGTTTGACTACGACAAGGCTAAGCTTGTGAGGTGGCAGTGGCCTTGAAATTAGGTGAGTGTCACAGGAAACAAAAATAATCTTAGGATTACCAGACATGTGTGTTTGTTCATTGGAAGTACAGGAAGAGGGATAAAAGCATTCACACTTTCCCCTAGGAGGGCACAGGTTTGGGCACTACTAGGTGCAGTCGGATCACTGATTCATTTATGATGCTAAGGTCTTGGACCCGCTGATAAGACCCATCCTTCTTTTTAACCCTATAACGCTTCAATTTTAATTTTGGGAAAAAATTTTCTTTTTGTTGTGGACTTTCATAGTTATAAATATATATATATGTATTAATATATACATTTTTAATGTTATGAAAACATCATGCTTCGCGTTATAGAGTTAAATGGAAATAATGGGCTAGTGCAGGACGAGTCAAAAGTGACCAAAATAGAGTAACTGCCTAAGTCATTTTGAATTTTCTTGGGTTCAATTGGAGTAAAGGCTTGTAAATTACCCGGGGTCCAAATTCCCATGGTGCCTCCTACAACGGGTAGAATGTTCAGGGATGTTTCAGGGCTGGGAGATTAATAACCCCTAAGTCCAGGATACCTTAGGGCAGGGGTCCTTAAACTGTTTACCCAGGGGGCCAGTTCACTATCCCTCGGGCCTTTTGAAGGAAAGACTATAGTTTAAAAAAACAAATATTACGAACAAATTCATGTGCACACTGCACATCTTGATTTGAAGTTCGAAAAAAAAATAAATGGGGCACATACACCCGGCAGAAAGGATCAACGTCCTCGGCTGTCTGCATGTGGCCCACAGGTTGTAGTTTGAGGACCCCTGCTCTCGGCATTCACCAAGAGGATGTGGTTTCAACCCAAAAGCTTGGAGACTCTACAATTTGTTTAAAAGTGATGGGGCAGAAGGAGTCCCTGATTGACCCACGCAAGACTAGTTTTCCCATCCCCTGTTACTAAGAGTTCATAGTTATGGTTAAAGGGAACCAGGATATCCCGATCTGATCCCGTTACTTCAAGTGTGGGCTGACATTGCCACTAAGAAGCCTGCAAATATAAAAGACTTACTCCCTCCCGCAAAGAAAGGGCCCTTGTTTCCAAGGTTTCAGGAAACATGGAAGGACCGGAAAAACAAACGGTCCAAGTTCCCAAAACCACATAGGTGGAGGCCATCCCTCCCCATCACCCTCCCCCACCCCTCCCCTCCCTCACCCCTCCCCTCCCCTCCCCTCCCCATCACTCTCCCCTAATCGGCTTTATCCCATTTTGCAGGAGAACTCTGGGAGTGGGAGAGCTGGCTTCAAACCCTTTCTTTCAACCCCCGCCCTATAAGGTTTCTAGGGTCCAGAAATAGAAAACTTCTAACAGGCCCTTATTGAGTCACTCCCTCCCCCACCGGCCCCCCAAACTCACCCCCACCCCTAACAAGCAGCCCCCCCACACACACTAGTACTGGTATGACTTCCATACTCATCAGCCCACCTGGAATGCTTGCCAACAACTTCTCCAGGTGCTGTTCACAACGGAGGAGGGTAGCCCTTCCAGACAGAGGCCCAGTAAGCAGTCAGTGAACCTGATGGTCAGCGAGCGGGCACTCCCCACTTGAGAGAAACTCTTTTGGCCACTACACCAACAATGTGGGATCTCAATTCCTAGCAAGGCCCAGAGGACTTTACCAGGTATCAACCATTGCTCTTACATGACCCTCTGCAGAAGAGCTAGGAAACCTATGAATTTATCTAAGGTCAGTGAGAATTTTCAGGTTCCTATAAGAGAATATCCGCCTGCCTTTCTAGAGTGGCTGAGGGAAGCCTACGGGCTTTATACCCCTAACGGCCCGGAGGCACTGAAAACAGGAGGGCAATAAGTATTGCCTTTATTACTCAGTCAGTCTGCCTCAGACATGACAAAGAAGTGGGAAGGGTTTGAAGGGAAAAATCTTAGCGATTTGGTACAAGTGGCTCATTGAGTGTATAACAACAGAGATGACCCTAGCACGACAGAGACAAAGAAGCTAGCTAAAATAATCGTAATTGACATGAGATACCCCAGAGACTCAGGAAAAGGAGAGCATAGCCCACTCACGGAGAGACTAACCTGTGGGCACCGCCAAGCCATGGGGAAGGACCAATGTGCCTACTGCAGGAAAGAAGGACACTGGAAAAATCAGTGCCTTGAAAACCCCAGGAGAGGTGCACGACCCTCCACTAGAGTGGATGGGCCTCATCTGCACGTAGAAAGACCCAAGCAAGAGACAATAATGCTTGAAGAAGCTCAATGAAGGGGTCAGGGCTCTGTTTCACTTCGCCGCCAAAAGCCCAGGCTAACTCTCCAAGTAGGAGGCCAGGCAGTAAATTTCTTGGTGGACACAGGGGCCACCTTGTCAGGTTCAGAAAGGAATATGGGCACATTTTCAAGAAGAAAGATGTGAATTACTGTGAGCCTATGATTCCTTCCACAGATAACTCACACCAGAAGGTTTGCATGGAGGGTAGGTGGGTTTCCCAAGACAACAAAATAACAAATACCTATCAGCCCTTTGGCCCAGTTAGCCACCTGGTTATGATATCACTGGCTTCTGGCTCAGCTGCTGAGCCAGTGAAGCAGTTATAGCAGGAGAAGACTAGGTGGCCGGTGGCCATCAACGGAAGGACCAAATCTCCACAGTGGGCTTCCTGTTTCAATATGGAGCCACGTATGTTACCTGCTGGACACCATCTCTATCCTGAGCTCATAATTGCCATCGCAGGTCTATAATGCGGCGCGCAGGTACACACTATATGAAACAGTCTCTGATTAACCCCTCTCGATAACTTGCTGACATGGGAGTCTGGATAATCCTGTACATTTACTTTGCAGATTAGAAAACTCACTCAAAAACACACGGGAGTTGACCCAGAGACACACAACTGGTTAACAACAAAGTCATATTCACAACCAGCGTCTGGACCAAGAGCACGGTGCCCCACATAACTGTGCCCATCGAGCAGTCAATATCTCCTGGACTCTCAAAAGATCTGAGCTGATACCCACCCCCCCACCCCCACATCCTTGCAGCCCCAAAAGATTGTATTTCACAGGATGGCACCGGATCTGCAGCTCGCGGAGAGGGACATATCTGATCAGAGAACACAGGGCAGAACAAGGGGGAGGAGGGGAGAATGGAGCACATCCTGGCCCAATACACCTTGAGGATGATGTTCCCAATCAGAGAAGCCAATCCACAGAGAAGACCACATGGGCAGCCCCACGATGAGAAACGTCCCTCAAAGACCCATAGCCTTAGAGGGGACAACACTGGACACACAGTGTGGGAACTGCGCCCGAACTGATCCTGCCACTTCGATGCATGACACTAAGAGAGTGCAGCGGAAGAGTAAGAAACCGGAGCATCAAAGTCCCCGGGGAATGCCAAAGGTGGACTTTGTGGTCAGGGTTCGGTGCCCCCACAGACTGGACTGGAAAACACTCCTAAAGTTCACCACACAGTCCTTGTACTTTTCTTTCTGGTTAGTGTTGTTTTCTTTTAGTGTCATTGGATTTCGGTTGGGTTTTGTTTTCATTTTTGTTTGTTTTTTTTTCTTTTTGCTGCTTGGTTTAGCTCAGTCTTGTTTTGTGCATGTTATTACCTTTACAGGTCTGTCTAATTAAGAGAGGCTGGATGAACAATCTGGAGGAGTAAACATGTGACCGGCCCTTTCCATTGGGCATGGGAGTGAGCACGGTGGGGGGAAAGGAAGTGGTGTAAAGAAACCCAGAGACAAGGGTACAACAAGTGATGGAAAACGGTAGTGAGGGGGATGTAGGAGGCCTGGTAGGGCGTGATCAAAGGTAATGTAACCAAGAGGAATTACTGAAACCCAAAGGAAGACTGAGCATGTCAGTGGGCACAAGAGGAAAATCAAAGAGTATAGAAGAGTGAGCTGGGAAGCAAGGGCCAGTTATAGACGTCTAAATAAAGGCATGTACATATATTTACAAAGGGGCATGGGGAAATAGATCTATGTCCATATGTTTATAGATTTAGTATTAAGGTAGCAGATGGACATAGGGCCTCCGCTCAAGGACTCCCTCATTGCAATAACACTGTTCTATTAAATTGGCATTCTAAGATGCTCACCTTCCCTACACAATCACTGACCACAAAGCGGCTGCATAAGCAAATGTGGTGAAGAAAGCCGATGGTGTCCAGCTACCTAAAGATATAGCGTGTGGGGTCTTAAAGGCCTGAGGGTAAAGAAACAGCCATCTGGCTCTGAAGCAACAGAGCCCACATGGAGAAAGCATACCAGCCTGTGTGATCACAAAGTTTTAAAGGGATAAGGCAACAGGCATCATGAGAACAAAAAAATCTTATCATGGAGAATGAGAGGGGACTGCCGGGTATAGACCCAAAACCTATTTGCAGTGCACTGGACATCCCCTTACAGAAGGATCTCAGAGTGGAGATTAAAGAATACAGGGTATGAGACAGCAAAGATGAAACACAACTTTCCTCTAGTTCTTAATGCTTTCTCTTGCCCCACTATCATGATCCCAGTTCTACCATACTAATCTGGCCAAACTAGAGAAGGTATTCTAGTACCGATAGGAATTTCAAACACGGGGGATCCAGAGTGGATGGGCCCTTTACCAGTGTTATGAGTGGAGATACTGGGAGGGTGGAGGAAGGGCAGGATGGAAAGTGGGAACCGATTACAAGGATCTTCATTGACCTCAAAAGAAAGGTGGGTGAAAATATGACAAAAGAATTAGTACATTTCCAAGGATTGATGAGGGATGGGTGGCGGGCATTGAGGGGGGAAAAATGAGGAGCTGAGGCCAGGGGCTTGGGTGGAGAGTGGATATTTTGTGAATAAGGAGGGCAATTAATGTACAGATGGGCTTCAAACAGATGATGTATTTATGGATTGTGGTTAGTGTTGTAGGAGCCACTAATGAAAAGATCATAAAAGAAACAAAAATAATCTTGGCAGAGGGCTCATGCAAGGATGATCTCAGGCTGGATTAGACCAGTCAAAACAGCTACTGGAGTCGCCTCACCCTGTGTCTATTACTGAGTCAGCCATGATGCTTAGGACCCACAGCCCCAGCAGCTGGCCAGAGAGGGAGGTGGATCTCTGAGGCCATTCCACAGGGGGAATGGTCCTCTGTCCTGCAGGGCCCACCCTCCTTTGTAAGCATGCTGCCTGGGGCAAGGCTTTCATGGAGTCCACACCATGGGAGCTCTACTACTCATGGGGGATTGGCAGGAAGCCTCTGCTCATGCGCACACACCACCAACTAGCTGGAGGATCTCCGTGAACAAAGCCTGAGGCAGACAACAAGCCCACTAACTGATGCTGTAAGAGATACAATCAGCATCCAGAAACCTGCAACTGGGAGTAAGAGGCAGCATACCTTGGTCCCAGCCCCTCCCACTCTAATCTACAAGGAGTGACATTGCAAAGCAGAGGGTTTTCATAAAGCACTTCCAGGACTGTGGAATGAGCAGCCTCGTTTGTGGACATGGATACTCTGTGATCCAGACGTACTACCTCCTCCCTTACAGTCAGCTGAGACAAAAACCCTTGCAAGCAGAAAGCCATGCATCTGAACAGTATCCACCAGCCACTCATGTGCAGCACAGCTGCCTCCAAAGAGCCTTCCTGAGTGAGAGAGAAATCATGCAGAAGCCTGGTCTGCACTCAAGAGAGTTTTATGAGCGTTAGGGAGGCGTGGTGGGCAAGTCTGGCCGACCCCAGTGGCTGAATTGAATTTACATGGCCTAGATTGGTCAATCCAGGTACAGGAACCACCCAGGTGACCTCCCCTTCATGGCCAGAAATCTGGACCTCTGAGCATGCACAGGGTGCCTCTCCTAACTGGGCTCTTATCTTGGCCCTATGGGCATGCATAACGGATGCCCCAGTCCCTAGTATAGCTACCTAACATTTGCCCCCCTGAAGAGATATGGACCCAAATCTTTGGGGGTACTGGGCGACGACATCTCTAGCTGCTTCCTGCTGGCAAAAGGGGCGAGGTGGGGCTTTGGGTCCATACCCTTCCTACACTGCTGGGAGGGGTTGTCCATTGAGGGCAACTTTATCCAGGATGGATAAGGTTGAGGTGGTCCAGGAGATGGTAGTCGTGGACCTGGCACACTTGGTTCAGAAGCTTTAATCACCCGATAACTTCTGAGAAAAACAAACAGTCTAAAAGGTGAACAGTTTGACTACGACAAGGCTAAGCTTGTGAGGTGGCAGTGGCCTTGAAATTAGGTGAGTGTCACAGGAAACAAAAATAATCTTAGGATTACCAGACATGTGTGTTTGTTCATTGGAAGTACAGGAAGAGGGATAAAAGCATTCACACTTTCCCCTAGGAGGGCACAGGTTTGGGCACTACTAGGTGCAGTCGGATCACTGATTCATTTATGATGCTAAGGTCTTGGACCCGCTGATAAGACCCATCCTTCTTTTTAACCCTATAACGCTTCAATTTTAATTTTGGGAAAAAATTTTCTTTTTGTTGTGGACTTTCATAGTTATAAATATATATATATATGTATTAATATATACATTTTTTAATGTTATGAAAACATCATGCTTCGCGTTATAGAGTTAAATGGAAATAATGGGCTAGTGCAGGACGAGTCAAAAGTGACCAAAATAGAGTAACTGCCTAAGTCATTTTGAATTTTCTTGGGTTCAATTGGAGTAAAGGCTTGTAAATTACCCGGGGTCCAAATTCCCATGGTGCCTCCTACAATGGGTAGAATGTTCAGGGATGTTTCAGGGCTGGGAGATTAATAACCCCTAAGTCCAGGATACCTTAGGGCAGGGGTCCTTAAACTGTTTACCCAGGGGGCCAGTTCACTATCCCTCAGGCCTTTTGAAGGAAAGACTATAGTTTAAAAAAACAAATATTACGAACAAATTCATGTGCACACTGCACATCTTGATTTGAAGTTCAAAAAAAAAATATATGGGGGCACATACACCCGGCAGAAAGGATCAACGTCCTCGGCTGTCTGCATGTGGCCCACAGGTTGTAGTTTGAGGACCCCTGCCCTCGGCATTCACCAAGAGGATGTGGTTTCAACCCAAAAGCTTGGAGACTCTACAATTTGTTTAAAAGTGATGGGGCAGAAGGAGTCCCTGATTGACCCACGCAAGACTAGTTTTCCCATCCCCTGTTACTAAGAGTTCATAGTTATGGTTAAAGGGAAACAGGATATCCCGATCTGATCCCGTTACTTCAAGTGTGGGCTGACATTGCCACTAAGAAGCCTGCAAATATAAAAGACTTACTCCCTCCCGCAAAGAAAGGGCCCTTGTTTCCAAGGTTTCAGGAAACATGGAAGGACCGGAAAAACAAACGGTCCAAGTTCCCAAAACCACATAGGTGGAGGCCATCCCTCCCCATCACCCTCCCTCACCCCTCCCCTCCCCCATCCCTCCCCCACCCCTCCCCTCCCCTGCCCTCCCCATCACTCTCCCCTAATCGGCTTTATCCCATTTTGCAGGAGAACTCTGGGAGTGGGAGAGCTGGCTTCAAACCCTTTCTTTCAACCCCCGCCCTATAAGGTTTCTAGGGTCCAGAAATAGAAAACTTCTAACAGGCCCTTATTGAGTCACTCCCTCCCCCACCGGCCCCCCAAACTCACCCCCACCCCTAACAAGCAGCCCCCCACACACACTAGTACTGGTATGACTTCCATACTCATCAGCCCACCTGGAATGCTTGCCAACAACTTCTCCAGGTGCTGTTCACAACGGAGGAGGGTAGCCCTTCCAGACAGAGGCCCAGTAAGCAGTCAGTGAACCTGATGGTCAGCGAGCGGGCACTCCCCACTTGAGAGAAACTCTTTTGGCCACTACACCAACAATGTGGGATCTCAATTCCTAGCAAGGCCCAGAGGGCTTTACCAGGTATCACCCGTTGCTCTTACATGACCCTCTGCGGAAGAGCTAGGAAACCTATAAATTTATCTAAGGTCAGTGAGAATTTTCAGGCTAAGAGAATGTCCGCCTGCCTTTCTAGAGTGGCTGATGGAAGCCTACAGGCTTTATACCCCTAACAGCCCGGAGGCCCCGAGAACAGGAGGGCAATAAATATTGCCTTTATGACTCAGCCAGTCTGCCTCATACCTGAAAAAGAAGTGGGAAGGGTTCAAGGGAAAAATCTTAGTGATTTGATACAAGTGGTTCATTGAGTATATAACAACCGAGATGACCCTAGCACGACAGAGACAAAGAAACTAGCTAAAATACTAGGAATTGCCATGAGAGACCCCAGAGACTCAGGAAAAGGAGAGCATGGCCCACTCACGGAGAGACTAACCTGTGGGCACTGCCAAGCCATGGGGAAGGATCAATGTGCCTACTGCAGGAAAGAAGGACACTGGAAAAATCAGTGCCTTGAAAACCCCAGGAGAGGTCCACGACCCTCCACAAGAGTGGACGGGCCTCATCTGCAACGAGAAAGACCCAAGCAAGAGACAATAAGGCTTGAAGAGCTGCATGAAGGGGTCAGGGCTCTGTTTCACTTCGCCGCCAAAACCCAGGCTAACACTCCATATAGGCCAGGCAGTAAATTTCTTGGTGGACACAGGGGCCACCTTCTCAGGTTCAGAAAGGAATACGGGCACATTTACAAAAAGAAAGATGTGTATTACTGTGAGCCTATGATTCCTTCCACAGATAACTCACACCAGAAGGTTTGCATGGAGGTTAGGTGGGCTTCCCAAGACAACAAGATAACAAATATCTATCTGCCCTTTCTCCCAGTTAGCCACCAGGTTATGATGGCACTGGCTCCTGGCTCAGCTGCTGAGTCAGTGAAGCAGTTATAGCAGGAGAAGACTAGTTGGCCGGTGGCCATCAACGGAAGGACCAAATCTCCACAGTGGGCTTCCTGTTTCAATATGGAGCCACGTCTGTCACCTACTGGACACCATCTCTATTCTGAGCTCATAATTGCCACCCCAGGTCTCAAATGCAGCGCGCAGATACACACTATATGAAACAGTCTCTGATTAACCCCTCTCAATAACTTGCTGACATGGGCTTCTGGATAATCCAGTACATTTACTTTCCAGATGAGAAAACTCACTCAAAAACACAAAGGAGTTGACCCAGAGACAAAAACTGGTTAACAACAAAGTCATATTCACAACCAGCGTCTGGACCAAGAGCACGGTGCCCCACAGAACTGTGCCCATCGAGAAGTCAATATCTCCTGGACTCTCAAAAGATCTGAGCTGATGCCCCCCCTCCCACCTCCTTGCAGCCCCCAAAGATTGTATTTCACAGGATGGCACCGGAGCTGCAGCTCGCGGAGAGGGACATATCTGATCAGAGAACACAGAGCAGAACAAGGGGGAGGAGGGGAGAATGGAGCACATCCTGGCCCACTATACCTTGAGGATGATGTTCCCAATCAGAGAAGCCAGTCCACAGGAAAGACCACATGGGCAGCCCCACGATGAGAAACGTCCCTCAAAGACCCATTGCCCTAGAGGGGACAACACTGGACACACAGTGTGGGAACTGCGCCCGAACTGATCTTGCTACATCGAGGCATGACACTAAGGGAGTGCAGCGGAAGAGCTAGAAAACGGAGCATCAAAGTTCCCGGGGAATGCCAAAGGTGGACTTTGTGGTCAGGGCTCGGTGCCCCAACAGACTGGACTGGAAAACACTCCTAAAGTTCACCACACAGTCCTTGTACTAACTATGAGCTTTTCTTTCTTGGTTAGTTTTGTTTTCTTTTAGTGTCATTGGATTTTTGTTGTCTTGCTTTTTTTGGGTTGCTTGTCTTGGTTTTGTGCATGTTATTACCTTTTCTGGTCTGTCTAAATTAGATAGGCTGGATGTCTAATCTGAAGGACAAAACCCAGGACCAACACTTCTGGGGTGTGGGGCATGGGAAAGAGGGAGGTGGGCGTAAAGGAAGCGGTGTTAAGAAACCCAGAAACAAGAGAACAGGAAGTCATGCATATCCGTGGTGAGGTAGATGTAGGAGGCCTGGTAGGGTGGGATCAAGGGTAATGGAACCAAGAAGAATTACTGAAACCCAAAGGAAGACTGAGCATAGCAGTGGGCACAAGAGGAAAATGAAAGGGAAATAGAAGAGCAAGCGAGGAAGCAAGGGCCTGTTATAGAGGTCTTTAAAAAAGTATGTCCATATGTAAATATATTCATATATGAGCATGGGGAAATATACCTACGTCCATATATTTATAGGTTTCGTATTAAGGTAGCAGATGGACTCTGGGCCTCCACTCAAATACTCCCTCATTGCAAGAATACTTTGTTCTATTAAACTGGCATTCTATGGTGCTCACCTTCCCCACAGGTACACTGAAGACAAAGCTGATGGTGCCCAGCTGTCAAAAGATATAGCGTCTGAGGTCTTAAAAGCTTGAATGTAAACAAGCGGCCACCTAGCTCAGAAGCAACAAAGCCCACATGGAATAATCACACCAGCCTATGAGATCACGAGGTTTCGAAGGGATCAGGTGTCAGGCATCATCAGAACAAAAACATCTTATTGGGAATGAGAAGAGTGCTTGGTAGAGACCCAAAGCCCATTTCCAGACCACTGGACAATACCTTACAGAAGGGTCTCAGAGAGGAGATGAGCCAAGACTAGGTACGAGATAGCAATGATGAAACACAACTTTCCTCCAGTTGCTAAATGCTTTCTCTCCCCCCATTATCATGACCCCAATTCTACCTTACAAATCTGGCTAGACCAGAGAATGTACACTGGTACAGATAGCAACTGGAAACACAGGGAATCCAGGGTGGATGAGTCCTTTAGGACCAGTATTATGAGTGAAGACACTGAGAGGGTAAGCGGGAGGGCAGTTTGGAAACGGGGAACTGATTACAAGGATGTACATTTTACTTCAACAGAAAAGTGGGTGAAGGGGGATATCAGACAGTGCAAGATATGACAAAAATTAGTAAATTACCAAGGATTGATGAGCGAGGGGTAGCGCACATGGGGGGTGGGGATGGGAATGAGGAGCTGAGGCCATGGGCTTGGGTGGAGAGTGGATATTTTGAGAATGAGGGAAATGAATGTACAAATGTGCTTTACACAACTGATGTATGCATAGAATGTGTTTAGTGTTGTATGAGCCCCTAATAAAACGTTAAAAAAAAAAGATCTGGGCAGAGGACTCATTCAAGGATCATCTCAGGCTGGATTAGACCCTTCTAAGTAGAAAGTCCTGCATCTGAACAGTATCCACCAGCCATTCATGTCCAGTTCTGCTGCCTCCAAAGAGCCTTCCTGGGTTTGTCAGATCTCTCTGGGGACAGACAGACCTCGGTCCTCTGCTCTGTGTGAGAAAGAATGCATGTAGAAGCCTGATTGTCATCCAAGTGGGTTTTATGAGCATTAGGGAGGCATGGTGGGCAACCCTGGTCAACCCCAGCAGCTGAATTTAATTTACATGGCATTGGTGGGTCAATCAAGTTGCAGCACTCACCCAGGTGTACCTCCTCTTCCTGGCCGGAAACCTGAACCTCTGAGCACGCACAGTGTGCCACTCCTTCTTGGGCTGCTACCTTGGCCCTCTGGGCATGCATAATGGACACCCCAGTCCCTAGGATAGCTACCTAACATTTGCCCCCTGAAGAGGTATGGACCCAAATCTTTGGGGTACTGGGCGACGACATCTCTAAGTACTTCCTGCTGCAAAAGGGGCAAATGGGGCTCAGAAGGGATTGTCCACTCAGGTCCCAGGATGGATAAAGTTGAGGTTGTTCAGGAAATCGTGGTCCTGCAGCTGGCACACTTGGTTTGGAGGCCTTGGTAACCTGAGAACTTCTGGAAAAACAAACAAAAAGACAAAAGGTTGAAGAGTTTAAGTGAGACAAGTCTAAGATTCGGAGGAGGTAGTTCCCTTCAAGTTAGGTGAGTGTCACAAAAAATAAGTATACTTAGGATTATCAGGCATGTGTTTGTTCACTCTAAGTACAGGAACGGGGATTAAAGCATTCACAATTTCCCTAGGAGGGCACAGGGTTTGGGCACTACTAGGTGCAGTGGGATCACTGCTTCATTTATGATCCTAAGGTCTTACACCTGCTGATAAGACCCATCCTTTTTTAACCGTATAATGGCTCAATTTTCAATTTGGGGGAAATGTTTTTGTTTTTATTCTTTATTTTCAAAGTTATCTATCTATTTATCTGTCTGTTTATCTATCTATCTATTAATATATACATTTCGTTATATGTTATGGAAATATGCTCAGCGTTATAGAGTTAAATGGTAATATTGGGGTACTACAGGGGGAGTCAACAGTAATCAAAAGTAGAGTAACTGCCTAAGTCATTTTTAATTTTCTTGGCTTCAATTTGAATAAAAGGCTGGTAAATTACCCAGGGACCAAATTTCCCTGGTGCCTCTACTATGGGTAGAATGATCAGGGGTGTGTCAGGGCTGCGAGAATAGTAACCCCTAAGTCCAGGATCCCTTAGGGCAGGGGTCCTCAAACTGTTTACCTAGGGGGCCAGTTCTGTCCCTCAGATCATTGGAGGGTCAGACTATAGTTTTTTAAAAACCTATGAACAAGTTCCTATGCACACTGCACGAGCCGGCTGCTAAGCAGGACAGGCAGAGGCAGCAAAAACACCCTGAGGGTGGAATAAATGTCGTCAGGCCACATGTGCCCCACGGGCCACAGTTTGAGGACGCCTGCCTTAGGGGTTCCTGTGTGCACTGGGGATGAAGGTCTCTACTGCTCCTCAAAAGGAGAAATGCTCTAACTTCTGGCATCTCCACCCATTTCCCATCACTCTACAGAACTGTTCCAGGTGAATCAGGGTTGGAAGGAAAAGTGTGCCATTCTCTGGCCACCATTCTCCTTTCTCAAATAAAGTTGCATAGTGTATCAGCTTTTGTTTGTCTAGCCTCTGTGTCAACTCTATCCCAATTGGACAGGATTCATGCAAGGGGGCAATTCCTGAGTATGAAGCTGCTAAGTCCCATCTGGAAAGCACAAAACAAGGCTATTTAGAGCTTGCTGCCTCAAGGTCAATAACCCCGCTTCAGAGCAGACCCCTGGTGTGCTATTAAACTGATGCCTCTGACAGGTGCCCCCACCATAGACAAAGGGTCAAAGAGCAGTCACTGTGGGCGACTTTAGGTCCAACCATTTTCTAGACAATAAGCTAGGAGGACCACTGCTTGGGATGGCCCCACAGCCTTCCAAGATGCCTGCTGGCAGGAGCAGACTCTCAAATCTCTGAAGGGAAGGGGCATCTGGCAGCTCAGGGAACCTTTAGGAAAATTGGAATTTCTGGCTGGAACATCATGGCAGCTGAGCTATATTAAGAGCTGTCCCCAAAAGTGCGTGAAGAAACACCACTGAAAGCCTAAAAGTAAGGGTTACCCAGGCTAGGCTTCCGAAGGCCTTTGTCTTAAGACTGAGCAACGGAAAACCAGCCAGTAACAAGGAACAAACCTACACTGGTAGAACACTAACCCTAGAACACCTGAAGTTTTCAATGCAGGAAATAATATTTTTTTGTTTTTATTCTTTACTTTCATTGTTATCAATATATATGACAACCAAAGTATATTTTAAAAGTACAAATTTTCAAAAATATAACCAAATTGTCATATTTATAATATATAATTTTGGTGCCAGATACATTTTAATTAAATGTTACAAAAAAGTCCTGCTCAGTGTTATAGGGCTCAAGTAGCTTGTTTTAAAAACCAGGAGAAAGGCAAAGGGAACGGAGGGTAAAAGGGAAACATTTGGCTGCCGGGACAAGGCAGGGCTATCTCCCAGGCCTAAATCAACCAGCTCCCGAGGCAGTGCCCTTCCACGTGTTTGGACTGGTGGGCACCATTTTGGCCAGGGTCATAGGCCCTGTTTCCCCATGGCGGCTATGTAGGTTCTCTGGGAAAACCATAAAGAGCCTTGATAATGGTGAAGCCATTCTGAACTGACAGAAGCCACCATGAAAGGTAAATAAAGTAGCTATGAACTGTCAATGAACTAGCTGATATTGGGGTGGTAGGCCGTGCAGACGTAGCCCAAGGGAATGTCCCAAAGGAAATGGATGTTCAGAAGGCTTTTGAGAACAAGAGCAGTTTTTGTTCAACTAAGAATGGCTAACCGCAACACCCCACTTCTCTACTCTGCCTGCTTGCACACCTGCACATTGCACAAGTATAAAAACCTTTGGAAAATTCAACTGGGGGCTGCTCAGTCTCCTCTCAAGAGGGCTGACAGACCCTGTGCAGAAAATAAAACTTTTTCTGTTGAACTTGCCGGTGGTCGGAGATGCTTTCTTTCTGGGAATGGACAGTAGCTACAACATTTCGAGGTGCACCGAGATCCGAGTGCCACTGTCGGAGCCTGCTTAGAAAGGGGAACCAGGACATCCTGATCTGATCCCTTAAATTCATGTGTGGATTGACATTGCCACTAAGAAGCCAACATATATAAAAGACTTACTTCCTCCCCCAACATAAAGAGTTCTTGTTTCCAAGATTTCAGTAAACATGGCAGGACCGGAAAAACAACCTGTCCAAGTTCCTAAAACCACCAAGGTGGAGGCTGTCCCTGTCCCTCCCCCCTCCCTTCCCCCTTTCCCTACCTGTCTGATTTATCCCATTTTGCAAGAGGACTCTGGGAGCAGGAGAGCTGGCTTCCGACCCTTGGTGCCGCTGCCACCCTATCAGGTTCCCAAGGGGCCGGAGAGAGGAATACTCACAGCCTCTTTTTGAGCCCCCCCACCCCACAACAAATACACTAGGGCAGGCATGTCTTAACAACCCCCAGAGAAAGATCACTCAGCAGCAGCCATTCTCCCCTTAAGGCAAGCAGCCCCCAAACCTGGGAAGACTCCCGAATCCCTTTTTCAGTATATGTTCCCTTTTGTTCCAGGGGTTTGTATAATTGGAACCAACAAAACCCCTTTTTTCTGACAAACCATAAGGTCTGATTTCTTTGCTAGATATGGTTTTCCATACTCATCAGCCCACCTGAGGTGATTTCCTGCAACTTCTCCAGGTGCTGTTCATATCAGAGGAATGGGACCCCTTCCAGAGAGGCCCAGAAGGCAGTCAATGGACCTAATGGTCAGCCAGCGGGCACTCCCCACTTGAGAGAAATTTTTTTCCCCACTGCACAACCAATGTGGGATCCAAACTCCTAGCAAGGCCCAGAGGGCTTAAGCAGATATCACCAGTTGCTCTTGCAGGGCCTCCGCTTAACCACTAGGAAGCCTATAAATTTATCTAAGGTCAGTGAGAATTCTCAGGCTCCTACAAGAGAATGTCCGCCTGCCTTTTTAGAGTGGCTGATGGACGCCTACGGGCTTTATACCCCTATTGACCTGAAAGCCCCCTGAGAACAGGAGGGAAGTAAGTATTGCCTGTATTATTCAGTCAGTCTGCCTCAGACATGAAAAAGAAGTGGGAAGGGTTTGAAGGGAAAAATCCTAGTGATTTGGTAGAAGTGGCTCATTGAGTGTATAACAACAGAGACAAAGAAACTAGCTAAAATACTAGTAATTGCCATGAGAGACCCCAGAGGCTCAGGAAAAGGAGAGCATGGCCCACTCACGGAGAGACTAACCTGTGGGCACCACCAAGCCCCGAAGAAGGATCAATGTGCCTACTGCAGGAAAGAAGGACATTGGAAACATCAGTCCCTTGAAAATGCCAGGAGAGGTGCACGACCCTCCACTAGAGAGGACGGGCCTCATTCACACCTAGAAAGACCCAAGCAAGAGACAATAATGCTTGAAGAAGCTGAATGAAGGTGTCAGGGCTGTTTCACTTGGCCTCCAGGATCCCACGCTAACACTCCAAAAAGGGGGCCAGCCAGTAAATTTCTTGGTGGACACAGGGGCCACCTTCTTGGTTTTGGAAAAGACTACAGGTGCATTGTCAAAAGGAAAGATTTTAATTACAGGTGCCACATGGCAGACCCAAGCATACCCATGGACAACGGCCAGAATAACAGATTTAGCACAAGAGACAGTTCCACACTCCTTCCTGGTAATGCCTCAGGGCCCCTTTCCCCTAATTGGTCGGGATTTATTACGATAAATGGTGGCCATGATTACTTTCTCATCTGCTGCAACCACCTTAACCCTTGAACTTGAAAAGGCAAAGGTTTTGCTCACCGCTCCACTGCCAGAGGGATATGTGTTTTATCAAAGAGCAGAAGAAACCTCCTCAAAGGAACTTCTTGATAAATGGCTAAAAGATATTCCTTTTGTTTGGGCAGAGAACAACCTGCCAGACCTTGCTGAACATCAGGTGCCTGCGGTCGTACAACTTCTGAGCTCAGCCACACTGGTGAGTGTCAAGCAAAACCCTACTCCCTGGAAAGCACAGGTGGGTATTGCTGTTCACATATGCAGACTAAAGAGGACAGGCATTTTGGTGCCCTGCAAGTCCACATGGAACGCTCCCCTGCTGCCCATGCCGAAACCGGGAACTGAGGACTTCCAAATGGTGCAGGATCTCGGAGAGGTAAATGCGAGGGTAGAAACTGTCCACTCCACGGTACCAAACTCCGAGACCCTCCTGAGTACTATCCCATCAAACTGAATTTGTTATACTGTTTTGGACTTAAAGGATGCTTTGTTCTCCATACCCTTGTCCTCTGTACGTCAACCCAATGAAGACTTACAGGAATACAAGGAGGAACACCCCCAAACCCCCTTGCTCCAGTATGAAGATAACCTCCTCCTGGCCTCCGAAACCCTGGAGGAATGCCCAAGTGCTACCGAGGACCTGTTAATAGTCCTTGGCCAATTGGGGTCCAGGGAATCTGCAAGAGAGGCTCAACTGTGTGTCAATAAAGCTGTATACCTAGGCTACCAACTGGAGGAGGGAAAACAGACCTTGTCCCCCAGCCGCACTGAGGTGATCCTCTAAATCCCAGTCCCTGAGACTAAGAGGCAGGTGTGAGAGTTTCTAGGATTTGTGGGGTACTGTCCATTGTGGAATTTGGGATTTGAGGGATTAGCCAAACTCCTATATGCAAGTACTGGGGAAAGGAAAAAACTTCAATGGACTGAAGTAGAACAGCAAGCGTTTGAATCCTTAAAAACGTCGTTCATATGGGCACCCTCTCTTCCCCTTCCAGACATAGAAAATCCCTTCCAATTGTCTATGAGGCCAGGGGCACAGCAAAAGGAATGCTAACTCAGAACTTGCAGCCATGAAAGAGACCTGTGGCCGATCTTTCAATCACACTAGACTCTGTAACTGCAGGATGGCCGAGCTGCATGCGAGCTGAGGCTGCCACGGCCATCCTAGTTATAGAAGCTAGGAAGCTTACACTGGGGCAGGATATTGCTGGGGTAGGGGGACCTATGGTTGAGCCCCTCCTAACAAGTCCCCTGGACCGGTGGATCTCGAATGCCAGGATTATACCACAAATCCCCAAGGTAATGGCCATGACCATGCCATCCCAAGTGTTACTGCCACAACCTACATACTCGGAAAATGATCTAAAGGTAAGCCAAGAGCTGGGCTGCCAAAGAAACTCGGAGCATCCAGGTGGCTGCTCCATCCTGATGGAAGAAGATTCATGCCAGAAGCTCTGGGAGAGATCTGATTCAAGGACTACGTGAAGGTATGCACTCAGGATCCTCTAAATGGTCTCAGTTGCTCCTCAGGTACTTTTACATACCCAGGCTTGGACACTGGGTGGCAGATGACACCACTGTTGCTTGCACTGTGCTCGCTCGGGGAAACATCCCTAGAAAAGAAAAGGAGCAACCCCAACCACAAGCTCGAGGTAGTACTCCTGGAGAATTCTGGGAGGTGGACTTTATGGATATCAAACTTAGAAAGTATGGCTACGGGTATTTGCTGGTGCTAGTGGACACCTATTTTGGATGGGTGGGAGCCTTCCCAACGAAGAAGGACACTTCTGCCACTGGGTGTAAATTATTAGTAACTAAAATTGTCCCTAGATTTGGCTTCCCACCACCTTGGGGTCCAACAATGGCCCAGTATTCATTGCTCAAATTACTAAAGTATTAGCAATGCTTCTAAATATTAACTGGAAGCTCTACTGGGCTTATATGCCCCAAAGTTCAAGGCAAGTAGAAAGAATAAACAGAACCCTAAAGGAATTGTTAGTTAAGTTGCATTTAGAAACTGGCGAGAACTGGATTGATCCTTTCTTTACCTTTTGCCCTACTTCGAGTCCGATGCACTCCCTATGTGAAAAGCACGACCCCGTTTGAATTTAAGTTTGGCAGACCTTCCCCAATCCTCCCAAGACTGAAGGAAGTAGAAGTAATGGAAGTCACTACTTGTTCCTTCATGAAGTGCCTGCAGGCTGTCCAGCAGGTGAGACAAATCATCTGCTCCGACACCTTCATTTTGGGCCCAACCAAGGGAAAGGTGAAGAGGCAGCCCACAACTTGCAACCTGGAGACTGAACGTGGGTAAAGAAGCACTGACCCGAGACCTTAGAACCTAGGGGGACTGGCCCATACTAGGTGATACTTATAACACCAACTGCTATTAAAGTAGTGGGGAAGGGGCCGTGGATTCATCAGTCACAAGTCAAAAAAAGCCCTCCCTGAGCATATCCTGAAAAGATGAACACTCAGAAAGACAGAAAAACCCTCAAAATTAAGGCTTTACAGAACTTAATTGTTTTTGTCTGAGCATTGCTGACAGCACCCGCCATTTCGCCCAACCACAAACACATCTGTGGACTGCTACTCGAACCTCCAACAGTGAATATGTAACTTCTTACACTGGGTCTGACCCCCGTTTCCGCTTTGATTTGTTTGATTTGCTAGGAAAGAGCTGGCATTCCGGATCCTTTAAAGGTAAAGGGCACAATGGGGCCCATAACCGGAATCCCGTCCTATGGGTGCGGAATACCCTCTATAGAAAGAAGGCTCCAAACACACCATTTCTATAGATGCCCGGCTCATGGGCTCCCTAACTGCCAAGGGGAGGGACATTGCCATTGTGCAGCTTAGGGTTGTGAAACTATCATCTTCAGGGTGGAAACTTGTTAAAGACGACCCTATTGTTTTTACAAGAATGGGACTCAAGTCGGAGGGGTTTGATCCCACCACGTGTATGGTTTCCAAATGTAACCCAATAAGAACTGGATTCAAGCGTTATTGGGTTCACTGGGAACACATGGGGAATTCAGTATTATGTAAATGATAGAGATCCCGGGACAACCTTTACTATGCAGCAAAGTAAAATATGGCAACTTCCTGTCCATAAATAGGCCCAAACCTGGTGATAAATCCTGAAGAGCCACAGCTGGGTGTCATTAAGATTCCTTTGCCGCACCCTCCAGACTCTTCAGTAACTTTCCCGTTCACTGCCAGCCCAACTCAAAGGGCCCTTCCCATTCAGGAGCCACCTCAAGGTTCTGTGTTTGATACTCTGGATGCTGTATTCCAATTTATGAACTCAAATCCTAACCTCGCAACTGATTGTTGGCTTTGTCTGAACCCTGCTCCCCCTTACTCGGTAGGCACAGCTATAAATAGCACTATTGGTGCAGAGCGTAATCCAATTAGAAATGTTAGTAAGAAGGATTACATGAAGCAGCAGTCTGTAGGTGAGGTTAGAGTGGACTCAACTCTAGCTCACTTTAAAAGATTACCAAGGGCGAAGACTGTTTTTATTCATCTAATTATCCCTTTAATATATCAAAATATCAAGATTTTTGCCTTCAAGCTGTTCCTATTGAACCAAATGGTGATCCTTATTTGTTATCTGCCCCAACGGGTACTTGCTTTACTTGTTCCACAGGACTAGCACCCTGTCTCCTTTCCCCAGTATTAGCAGCAGACCCGGGTATTTGTGTCCTAGTGCATGTTATTCCTCAAGTGTACCTGTGTTCTGGTGAAGGAGGTAGGGATAACTTTGGAATTTCTGGATGAGCTAAAAGAGCCCCAATGTCAGTCCCACTGTTAACGGGGCTTGGGATTATGGGATTAGCTGCAGTCGGGTCAGTTGCTTTAATACAAGGAAACTTAAACTATCAGACTCTTAGTCAGCAAATTGCTTTAGATTTACAGGGATAAAAATACCATGTTTCCCATTTAGAAAGATCCTTAGACTCCCTTGTAGAAGTGTGTTGCCAAACTGCCGAGGGCTTGACTTGCTCCTTTTGAAACAAGGAGTGTTGTGCATGGCATTAGGAGAAACTTGTTTTATGCAAACCATTCAGGAATCATTAAAGATAGTTTAGCCCTGGTTAGGAAAAGATTAGAGGAAAGAGTCAAGAAAAGAAATGAAGAAACCAATTGGTTTGAAAAGCTACTTAATTGGGCAACCTGGCGAACCACCCTAGTAACGCCCCTAGCCGGATCCCTAATCCTCCTCCTGCTAAACCTCACGTTTGGACCAATAATAACCAATAAGCTAGTGGCAGTCCTCAAACAGAAAGTACAAACCATAAAACTCTTAGTGCTGAGCCCACCATACACTGGGCTGGCTACCGCAGATTCAATGATTTGAACTCGGCTAAGAAGAGGAGGGAATGTAGCAGCTCTGGGCAAAGCTTAAACAGCCTTGACAAGAGAAGTCATTTTGAGCTGATAGAAGCCATTATGAACAGTAAATAAACTAGCTATGAACTGTCAACGAACTAGCTGATATTGGGGAGGTAGGCTGTGCAGACGTAGCCTAAGGGAATGTACAGAAGGAAAGACCAGAGCAGGTAATGTTCAACTAAGAATGGCTAACTGCAACACACTGCTTCTCTACCTGCTTGCATACCTGCACATTGCAAAAGTATAAAAACCTTTGGAAAATTAGACTGGGGGCCACTCAGTCTCCTCTCAAGAGAGCTGACAGTCTCTGCGCAGAAAATAAAACTTGTTCTGTTGAACTTGCCCGCGGTCTGGGTGGCTTTCTTTCTGGGAAGAGACAGTAGCTACAACAGACACAGGTGGCGCCATTCTGCCTGGGAGTGGAGTCATGTGGCTGGGAAAATGGAAGCCGCAGATTGTGGCCTAGCCAAAAGCCAGCCTGGAGCCAACCACCCAGCCAGAGACCGGCCCAAACCAACAGGGTAGATGTGGGCGCTCCCAGCCATCCTGATTGGCGGAGCCGCAGCACACCACTGTGTCCCAGTCTTGGTGCAACAGACTCCATTTTGAGGCCTGCACCTCCATCTTAGCTCTCAAGACTGACCCCTAACCGACCTCCCCTCCCCTGCTCTACCCCAAATTCCTGGAACCAGCTCGTCCCAAAGCCAGAATGTTTTCTGAATATATGGTCACTCCACCCCTCCCTCACATATAGATAAGATTAACGACCCCTCTGAAGCACCTATGTGCGCAGATCCACCCCAGCCATGATCAAAATACTCTACGGACAACCTTTTCTTTTCTCGCCTCTTCCTGCAACTGATTGCCCTCTGCTAGCTTCGTACCTTCCATACTTGTCCTTGCTCCGCAACCTTCTTAGACAACACGAAAACTCCCCCATCCCTGAACCATCTCCGACCTCTGCTGATCACCAAAAACCAGTGCATCCTGGAAATGCTGTGTTAATTAAATCCCTAGCACCCAGACCCTTAGCACCCCGGTGGGAAGGCCCTTACACCGTAGTGCTCACTACTCCCTTGGCAGTCAAGGGTCTTGGAATAGATTCCTGGGTACATTTGTCCCGAGTCAAGGCAGCAGTGAACTCTGACCATGGCTCCCAGTGGTCTGACTCAGTCTAGTGGTCCTATGTCTCTCCGCCTCACTCGCCTCACCAAGCCAGCCAGCTAAACCTAACATAATTTCCCCTTTTGCTAGCGATTTTACTTGACTGAAAACTATACCAATTACGCCCGCACTAAGCGTTATGATTATTTGCTGGCCACCGCTGACTGCCCACCCACAGGGTGCAGAACACCCATATACTTAAATTTCACTGACTTTAAGCGGCATCAAGGAAAAGCTGATCCCATTATTTGCTACCTGTATGACCAGAAGGCAACTACCCAATGTGCAAAAAGGTGAATACAGAAAAATGTAGGGTGTCCTTGGTCTTCCTGCCAGATACTTTACCTTTCCCTTTGTCCCCAGGGATGATTCTACTACCATAAATCTAAATACACTCTCACAATCCCAGACCCCTGGGATAGCCGCTGGACACCTCTGGTTCCAGGAGCGTGGTACGCCACTCGCCGAGAGAAATTTCCAGACGCCAAACTCTATGTATGGAGGTCGCTACTCCAGGTCCAATCCACCATCCACTGTAATATTCAGATCCAAGACCTTCAACTCACTAAGCAAATTTCTAAACCTTCTGAGTCTCCCTTCTCCCAGCTTACCCTGCTACAGCAGGGACTGGCCATCGCCACTTTGCTGGACTAGCCAACCTCTCCACCTGCTGCATGTGTGCAGCCCTAGAACGCCCTCCTCTGGTAGCAGTACCAGGTCCTGCCCTGTCATTTTCATCCAACGTAAAGACCACAAAACCCATAACCATCCCCAATATTCCTCTGTACATCCAACCAGAAAACACTCAAGTGCCCTTTTGCTACTCCAATCCATCGACACAGACATGTAATGTCACCCAAATCCCCTCCAAACCACTAACAGCGCCAGAAAAAAATTTTCTTTTGGTGCAACTATACACTAAGCATTTAAACATCAGTTCTACCTTACCCTTTTGTGCCTGCCCGTCACTCTGGTTCCGCAGCTCACTACATACACTCCGGCTGAGGTCCAGGACAAATACATCCAGGTATACAGTCGCCAAACTAAAAGAGCAGTTTTTCTTCCGATAGCAGTGAGAATCTCCTTAGCCTCAGCAGCAGGTGCAGTAGGACTCAGCGGCGGGACCCTTAGACCCTCTATCACCACAGCAGACAAGTTATCCACACGCTTCCAGCTGGCAGTCGATGCCTCTGCCAAATCTCTAGCCTCCCTGCAGAAACAAACAACCTCTGTTGCCCAAGTTGCCTTGCAGAGCCGCTGCACTTTAGACCTCATCACTGCTGAAAAAGGAGGAACCTGCTAATTCCTCCAGGAGGAATGCCGTTATTACATCAATAAGCTGGGAATTGTGGAAACTAGAGTCCAGACCCTCAACAAGCTAAACCGTGAGCTGCAAAACAACAGATTCAGAACAGACGGATCCTCTTCCTGGTGGAACTCTTCTCTGTACTCCTTCCTAGCCCCCATACTAGAACCCATAATTTTAGTAGTAATTTTGCTCTTAATTGCTCCTTGTCTCATTCAGCTCCTGCAAAGTTGACTCCGCGAAATCACCCGTATAGCAGTCCACCAGCAACAACAACCTCTCCACCCTGTGCCAGGCCGCAACTCCCAGTACTCTGCCTGGAAAAGCCCCTCCCCTTGCTCTTCGCCCACTACCCACAGGAAGCAGTTACAGAAATGGACTAATGTCCCTTTTCCCTATAGGGTCAGTCTAAAACGTCCTGTCTTGGCACAACAGACTCCATTTTAGCTCTCAAGACTGACCCCTAACTGACCTCCCCTCCTCTGCTCAACCCCAAATTCCTGGAACCAGCTCCTCCCAAAGCCAGAAGGTTTTCTGAAGATATGGTCACTCCACGCGTCCCTGACATATGTAGGTAAGATTAACGACCTTCTCCCTTTGGAAGCACCTGTGTGCGCAGATCCACCCCCCCCCAAGCTATGATTCTTCCCAGCTGTGCCTGCCAGCAGTGGGCATAAAAACGCCGCCAGGATTTTTTCCCTGGCGTGGCTTCAATAGCTCAATACCCTGAGTTGCTGAACCCGCCACAAGTTCGCAATAAAGCCTGCTTCTAAAACTTAATTAATTGGGTCTTTGATTCTGTTTTCGAGTCCAAATAAACTTTTACACTGAGCCTCGAGAAGGCTTTGGGAGTCAAAATCCTCCCAGCCTCCAGGCAGCAGCGTCCCAGCCCCCTCCCAAATGCAGCCCGGGAAGGCAGGCACAGAGAGGCACATCAAGTCCCGCACACCAGCAAGAAACGGCGCAAAGACCAACACCAGCAAGAAATGGCGCAAAGACAGACACCAGCAAGAAACGGCGCAAAGACCGACACCAGCAAGAAACGGCGCAAAGTCCGACACCAGCAAGAAACGGCGCAAAGACCGACACCAGCAAGAAACGGCGCAAAGACCGACACCAGCAAGAAACGGCGCAAAGACCGACACCAGCAAGAAACGGCGCAAAGACCGACACCAGCAAGAAACGGCGCAAAGACCGACACCAGCAGGAAACGGCGCAAAGACTGACACCAGCAAGAAATGGCGCTAAGACCGACACAAAAGGCTGGGGCTGCGGCAATACGCTACAAGCGTCCCCAGGGGCCTCCACCGTATTGGGTGGGGCGCCACTTGGATTGGCTCACCTAGGCCAGGTGAACTCAACCCAACAATTCTCCCAAGGGTGGTGAGGTGAAAGGAGCCCAGAGGGGCCCACAACCCGTGAGACCAGCATGGGAAGGCCCACTCCTGGGCCCGGCTTACCTCATAGCTTCCAGTCACACAGCACCGCTTCTGTTCGAACATCACCGCTTCTGTTGGACCTCACCTGGGGCAGGTGTGCCTCGGTCCTCGGCTCCACGCCAGAAACAGCTCACGCCGAGGCCTGGTTTGGGATCCTCTTGAGTTTTATGAGCGGTTAGGGAGGCGTGGTCGATGACGTAGTTCGACCTCATTGGCTGTATTGTTGAATTGAATTCACCTGGCCTAGGTGAGCCAATGCAGGTACAGCGCCCACCCAGGCGTAGCTCCCCCTGCTGGCTGGAAACCTGAACTTCTGAGCATGCAGTGAGCCTCTACTTCATGAGCCGGTAGCTCAGACCTCTGAGCTTGTGTAATGGGCCTGCCAGTCCCTATGCTAGCTCCCTAACAGGTTTTCCAGCCAAAGGTCTGCCTTCTGGGGCTGTTCTACAGAAAGCACTTGGTTCCTGACCCCTACGCATTCAGGGTGGTGGATGCCCTTGCTTCCATGCTTGCTTCTATGTAATTCTGGAATGGTCCTTGTTTCACACGGTCGGCGAGGTCAGGAATTCTGGGCTGGTTGGCTACCAGGCACAAAATAAATAGCCAACGGATTGAAATCTCAACCCCTATATTGGTTTATTATGGACCACACAGACTTGTCTTCTGGAACTTCCCTCCTCAATTTCTGAACCCTTGAACTCCTTGCCACCTCTACGTGGAAAACAAGGATTCCAAACTCCGATCACCACATCTGCCTGCCCCCCCCCAGTCCCTCTGTGGTCCCCCTTGTCTTCCAGAGGTGCATTGTCAACCAGCAAAGTCGGGCCTCTCCATTTCTCAGAAGCTGCAGATTGTTACGTGACATCACCCTGTGTTTAAATGTTAGTGATTATGCTATCTAAAAAACAAATCTGAGCCAACTGGGGACAAACAAAACTCATTTCAAACACCAGCTCTGTCTCCCATAAGGTCCCGTGTACAACTGCTACAACACAACAGTGGGTCCTGCTGGGTCTCTACTATCATCTGGGAGGAAGGCTATTTATTACCGGGAATCCTACCTTGGTCCCTTGGTGTTAATTGCAGACTCACTGGGTGACGGATTGTATCTGACACGCACCATGTTTCCCGCAGCAAACACAACACTTTGTCAAACTCCGTTTGGTATTGCTCCATCCCTCCATCATTCTCCCTAATGACAAAAATAATTAACACATTCATATAAAAGCACAGGATGAGGAGAGCTTTAATTTATTCATCTAGTTCAGGGTCCTCCCTGTTATCAATATATGACAAGTTAATGTCATATATTAATTAAAAAGCAACAGTGAAGCAATTTAGGAAACTGAGGGATTGTCATGGGTCCTGGTTGTGACAGCATGTTTTGGGCATCATGGAAGATTACAGATTTGCCTTCTGTGGTATCTCATATCCATCATCCAAAAACTACCTGCTCTTAAGGGTAGAGAGAGTGAGCTTGTCTTTGAAAAAGGTGCCTGGGTCTCTTTTCCGGTTGCCGCAGCGCTAGGAACCATGAGTACCAAAGTCTCTCGCGACACCCTCTACGAGGCGGTGCGGGAAGTCCTGCACAGGAACCAGCGCAAGCGCCGGAAGTTTTTGGAGACGGTGGAGCTGCAGATCAGCCTGAAGAACTACGACCCTCAGAAGGACAAATGCTTCTCTGGCACCGTCAGGCTTAAGTCCACCCCGTGCCCCAAGTTCTCAGTGTGTGTCCTTGGGGACCAGCAGCACTGTGACAAGCGAAGGCCGTGGAGATCCCTCACATGGACATCGAGGCGCTCAAGAAGCTCAACAAGAATAAGAAGTTGGTCAGAAAGCTGGTCAAGAAGTATGATGCCTTTTTGACCTCAGAGACCCTGATCAAGCAGATTCCTCGAATTCTGGGCCCGGGCCTGAACAAGGCCGGGAAATTCCCTTCCCTGCTGACCCACAATGAGAACATGGTGGCCAAGGTCGACGAGGTGAAGTCCACCGTCAAGTTCCAGATGAAGAAGGTGCTGTGTCTGGCAGTGGCAGTTGGCCATGTGAAGATGACAGATGATGAACTCGTGTACAACATCCACTTGGCTGTCAACTTTTTGGTTTCGCTGCTGAAGAAGAATTGGCAGAATATCCGTGCTTTGTACATTAAGAGCACCGTGGGGAAACCCCAGCGCCTGTACTAAGCTACGGTTCAATAAACTTTATTGTTCCTGTTAAAAAAAAAAAGAAAGAAAGAAAAAAGTGCCTGGGTTTGGTAGCTGCTCACAGGATGGCAGGTGTAACGTATTATGAGAATTTAACAAGGCTCTGAGAAGACGGTTATTGGAAGTTCTGGCTGGAGGGCAAGGCCATGACTCCTGAAAGATTCTGGATCCAAAAGTCAAGTCAGAACTGGATGCCACAGACTTTCTCAATCCAGCCCTCTTTGCCCCTCCCCTAAGGCCAATACATTTCTTTTTTTTTTCTTTCATTATTTATTTATTTATTTTAATCGTTTTATTGGGGCTCATAAGGCTCTTATCACAATCTGTACATACATCAATTGAGCAAAGCACCCTTATACATTCGTTGCACTCATCACTCTCATAATTCACCTTCCACTTGGGTTCGTGGAATCAGCTCGGTTTCCCTTTTTTTTCCCCCCATCCCCCTCCCTCCCCGATCCCACCCCTGGTCCCTTGATAATTTATAAATAATTATTACATCTTATCTTACACTCCCCGGCGTCTCCCCTCACCCGCCTCCCCCTTGCCAATCTCCCAGAGAGGAGGTTACACATAGATCTCTGAGATCGGTTCTCCCTTTCTACATGCCCTTCCCTCCTGGTGTCGCCACTCCCACAGCTGGTGTTGAGGGGTTCGTCTGTCCTAGATTCCCTGTGCCTCCAGATCCCCACTGCACCGCTGTACATCCTCTGGTATAACCAGGTCCACAAGGCAAGGTAGGATTGGGGTCATGATGATTGGGAGGGGAGGAAGCGTTCAGGAACTAGAGGAAGGTTTTGAGTTTCATTGTTGCTACACTGAACCCTGAGTGGCCCATCTCCTCCTCACTACCCCTCTGGAAGGGGTGTCCAGCTGTCTACAGGTGGGCGTTGGGTCCCCATCATGCACTCCCCCTCTTTCACGGTGATGTGATTCTCACCACCACCCCACCTTTGATGTTGGAGACCTGGTCTCCTCTGTCCTTCATGATCACCTATGTTGGTGTGCTGCTTCCGTGTGGGCTCGGTTGCTTCTGGGCTAGATGGCTGCTTGTTTGCATTCAAGCCTTTAAGCCCCCAGACGCTATATCTCTCAGTAGCCGGGCACCATCCGCCTTCTTCACCACACTTGCTTATGCACACTTTCGTCTTCAGCCATTATGTAAGAGAGGTGATCACACAATGATTGATTTTGTTCCTTTGTATCTGCTACATGGTCCATTCAACACCTTGTATTCGCTTAGGCCGTGTGCTTCTTCTCTGTGGGTTTTGTTGCTTCTGAGCTAGATGGCCGCTTATTTGCCTTCAAGCCTTTAAGACCCCAGACGCTATATCTTTTTTTTGATAAGCCGGGCACCATCAGCTTTCTTCACCACATTTGCTTACACACACGGCTGTCTTCAGTGATCATGTCGGGAAGATGGGTATCCTGCAATGGCTGCTTAGCAGGGTGAGGTGCTATTGTATTGGGGGATTATGCATGAGGAGGCCCAATGTCCATCTGCTACCCTACTACTGAACCTATAAATATATGCATATAAATCTATTGCCCCCATAATCATAAATATGTTTACATATGTACATGTCTGTATTTAGGCTTCTCTGTATGCACTTTGCCTCCTACTCCTTTCCTCTATTTCCTTTCGCTTTCCTCCCGACCCATTACCATGTTTAGCCTTCATTCTGGATTCAGTAGTTCCTCTCAGTTACCTTGCTCTTGGTCACTCCCTTCCAGTCCTCCCCTCCCCTCCCTCCTCTGGTTTTGAACCATTCGCTGTTCCCTTGTCCCTGTGTTGGGCGACACCTCCTCCCTTCCCCTACCTCCCACGCTCTCATGTCCCTCCAGGACCGTTGGTCCTGTTGTTTTCTTCTCTCATTATTTGTCCAGCCTATCTTGTCTAGGTGGACCTGCTGACATAGTAATACGTGCATACAAATGGATATGACTTTGACTGCGCCCAAGTGGCCCATAAGAACATGGCTTTGACAGAAGCAACATCGACACGCTGATAAGCAGAAAAGCCACTAGCATACAAAATTTACTGGGTAAAAAAACAAAACAAATTTAAAAAGACTAAACAAAAAGATAGCAAATATTAAAAGAAAAAATTGCTAGTAGTTCAAGGTCCTTTCATTGGCCTTTAGGAGTGTTTTCTAGGTGTAGCTTGTGAGGTGCCACGTCCTGGCCCAGAAGACCATCCTTTCTACTCCCTCGGGCTCCCTTTGCTCTGCTTCCTCCGCTGCTCCATTGCATGTCCCCAGTGTTTGCCTCAGTGTGGTGGGGTCAGCTCAGTTGCCCATCCCCCATTGTGTCTCAGGTGCTGTCCCGTGTAGGGCCATGTGTTGGTGCAGGATGTCATATCTCGTAGTGTGGTCAGCTGAATGGTCCTCTCTGTATGATGGGCTCTTCTAGCTGGTCTATCGACTTTGGGCTTGGTGGACTCAGGTGTACTCCACTATGTCCTTTCTCCTTCTTTTGTTTCAGCTTCCTTCTGGATGTGGTGTGGTGGGTCAGTTCCTTTCCCACTCCAGACAATCTATTTTTGTTTTCTGTGGTATTCCCTTCGAGTGTGGGGGTCGGCCTAATTCTGGTTTGGGCCGGCTTGTCGTCCAGCCTCTTTGTGTAGACCTCTGTACTTTGCATTGTCCTCCTTGTTTGGTGTGTCGTGTTGGGGTCCGTATGCATGCTCCAAGTCTGTGGGGACATAACCGATACTCTCCCCCGGGTGGGTTAGTACCCTGCCCCCCCCCCATACCATCCATTCGGATTCTCCCCCTCCCGGTTCTCCCTCTCCCTACCCCACTACCCCTTCTTTATGCTGGGCTCTTATGTACCTCCCTAGGTGTGGCCTGTCCTCCCTCCAACTATCTATGCTTCCTCCCGTTTATTGTGGGATGGATGTTTATTCTTCTATTTCTGTCATGCTGATTGTACTTACCTCAGGGGACTCGTGTTGTACCTGTCCCTTTGGGTCTGGCTTACCTTGCTTAACATAATTCCTTCCAGCTCTTCCCATGAAATAACGTGTTTCATGTGCTCATCGGTGCTTTTCAGTGCTGCATAATACTCCATTGTGTGTATGTGCCAAAGTTTGCTAATCCACTCATCTGTCGATGGAAACTTAGGCTGTTTCAAAGTCTTTGCCATTGTGAATTGTGCCGCAATAAACATTGGAGCGCATATGACTGGTCGTGTTTTATTTGCTGCTTCAACCGGGTATATGCCCAGTAGAGGGATGGCTGGGTCATGAGGTAGATCAATTTCCATTTTCTTTAGGTATCGCCAGATTGCTTTCCACAGTGGCTGTACAAATGTACACGACCACCAGCAGTGGAGGAGGGTTCCTACTTCACCACAGCCCCTCCAACACTTGTTGCTCTCTGATTTACTGATCTGGGCTAGCCTCAGGGGTGTTAGGTGGTATCTCATGGTTGTTTTGATTTGCATTTCTCTTATGGCAAGGGACTTTGAGCACTTTCTCATATGTTTATTGGCCATATTGATCTCCTCTCTAGTGAAAGTTCTTCTCATTTCTTTTGCCCACTTCCTTAGGGGGTTAACTGTTTTCCTCTTTTTGCAGGTCACGATGGTGTTGTAGATTTTAGTAATGAGCCCTTTGTCTGATGTGTCATTACTAAAAATCTTCTCCCAGTCTGTGGGTTGCCTTGTCACCCTCTTGGCAAAGTCTTTCGAGGTGCACATGCATTTTATTCTTATTAGATCCCATTTGTCGATTTCCAATTCACCTGTGTGTGTCCCCTTCCCTGTTGCAGTGAGCCTATGTGCTCCCTGGGCCAGTACGCTGAGATTAGTCCCGATTCCCTCCTTAATGGTCCTGATGGTTTGGGGTTTGACTTCTAGATCTGTGATCCACCTTGAGTGTATTCTTGTGCATGGGGTGAGGTAGACGTCTTATTTCAACTTTCTACATGTGGATATCCATTGTTTCCAGCACCACTTATTAAAGAGGGCATCTGCTTCCCACTTGACATTTTTGGGACCCTTGTCGAAGATCAGTTGTCTATATGCTGATGATTTTACTCCTGGGCTTTCTATTCTTTTCCACTGGTCTGAGTGTCTATCATTGTGCCAGTACCATGCTGTTTTGACCACTGTAGCTGTGTAGTAGGCATTGAAATCAGGTAGGGCGAGTCCTCCAATTGTGTCCTTCTTCTTGAGGAGTTCTCTGCTAATTCTGGGTTTCTTCCCTCTCCATATGAAGTTGGTGGTCAGTTTTTCCAATTCTTTGAAGAAGGTTGAGGGTAATTGGATTGGTATAGCAGGCCAATACATTTCTAAGGGTTATGGATTCTACTTCAGAATCGTTCTCAATCTCAATCCCAGGGCCCTCTTCACCATTGCTGGCTAGACCTGTTCACCTCTTGCCATATATGTGTGTGTGTGTGTGTGTGTGTGTGTGTATCACACACACACACACACACATATGGGTTTATTGTAAGTCTGGGTCTGTAGGTTTCTCGGGTGGGAAATGTCTCGGTCCTTGGCTACACACTAGAAAGAAATTCACACCAAAGCCTGGTTGGTGATCCGAGTGGGTTTATATACAGGAGAGAAGAAGGTTCCGGCGTTACAGTTAACTGAACACGGGCACCCTCATGACACTGCACACCCAGCCCTGCTGAGCGGAAGGCAGAGAAGCAGCTGAAGGGAAGGTTCCAGCCTTTTAAGGGCTTTCAGCTGTGAGGCGTCAATTAAGCTCTCCTGGCTTGGCCTTGAATTGGTGCATGCCCTTTAGCCTGCATTGGCTTCCAACCTCCTGTAGGGGGCCCCCTAAGCATGGAGAGGAACAACCCCTTGTCTTGCTACCTAACAGGTCTACATTCATGTATGGTTACATTGAGATGGAAGTAGCCCCTTTAGACAGCCTGTGAGGTTCACCAGGAGCCACAGGCCCCAGCGTTCCCTGTTACCACCTTAAACCTTAAACTACTGTTGGAGTTTATATTATTTGTGTGGGTCTGTGGACATGGAATGTTTCCATGCCAGACCCTGAAGTTGCACAAATAAGCATCCAGAACAGAACTCATACAGGCTCTAATAAGATGCTCAGATGCTTCTTGCTAGGATGAGAATTCATCGAAGTTTGTGAGCAGTTCAGATCTTGTAAGGGAGAACAGGTCAGTAGTGTATCCAGAGAAGAGAGCAAAGGTCAGGGGAAAGGGAGGAGGCCCACAGACATCTGTGCTCTGTGTTTGGCCACAAGACAAGAAACCAGGTCTCCCTGAAAAAGAAAGCAGAACAGCAAGTCCCTCGGAACTAGGACATCTTTAAACCTGACCTATACAACACTCGGCTCAGGGAGGCGCCTTGGAAAACCGTAAAAGCCCGAAAAGAGGGACAAGGAGGAAGCCCAAGTCTTTGGTTTTCCCTGCTGTGCTTTCAGTGTTGAAATGTCTGTGCACGGAGCCTTTGAAATTTCAGAATCAGAGAGTGGATTCATAAGCCAAGCTCCTGCTTTATTCTTCAATGCATTTTAGCCCAACTCCTCCTTGGTGACACATGTAACAGAAATTCTAGACTTAGGAGCCACTTGGTCCTTGGACACTAGGAGATTACAGTGGAATCTGAAACAGGGCTCTAACCACCAACTGGACTGGCCTAGGAAGCCCAAGTATTCAGTCTCCCAAACACCAACCTCCCGTTGCTCTTCATCTGCCTCCACCTTGTTCAGCTTTAGTTGTCCGTGGAAGCGTTTGGCACCCATCTGATGCTTCAGAACCCAGAAAGGAGGAAAGGTAAAACTGGGATTCAAATGAAACAAGATGTGCCCGGGCACACCAGGACTTGAGGATGATGTTCCCACTCAGAGAATCCAGTCCACATAGAAGACCACATGGCCAGCCCCACGATGAGACAAGACACCCCTCAAAGACCCATAGCCTTAGAGGGGACAACACTGAAGACACAGTGTGGGAAATGCGCCCGAACTAATCCTGCCACACCGAGGCATAACACTAAGGGGGTACAGCAGAAGAGCAAGAAAACGAAGCATCAAGGTCCCCAGGGAATGCCAAAGGATGACTTTGAGGCCAGTACTTGGTACACCAACAGACTGGACTGGAAAACACTCTTAAAGGCCAACAAACCGACCTTGAACTAACGATGAGCCACTTCTTTCTTGTTGAGTTGTTTTCATTCATTGTCATTGGATTTTGGTTGTTTTGTTGCTTTTAGTGCTTGGTTTTGCTCTGTCTTGTTTTGTGTATGTTATTACATCTACAGGTCTGT